>NW_026000000.1:1092093-1111743 GCF_001458135.2 Marmota marmota marmota
GGGGGGGGGGGGTGACGAACAATTTGTGTAGATTGATACAGCAGGAGTAGGAGCCATTTATTGCAGGACAGGAGCAGTATTTATACATTCCACACAGCTTATCTAATTAGCATAAACTAGATACAGCAGTCAACCAATCAGGAATCTCCACACTTAATGGCTCCCTTTTGTTACTTCTCAAACCACTCCCTCTGGCATTTTGCCAGGCACCATCCAGACTTGTTTACGAACTCTAACATTCCCCTGGCAAAATGCCAGGTGTTATTTTGACTTGTTTACAGACTCTAACAAATGGGCTAAGGAATCATATGAGAGTTAGAAACTTAAGTAAATAGCCTTTGTATCAATATCATACCTTAAACACTAAATACTCTCTAAGAACAGGTAAGGATAGAAAGCACATTGAAGTTCTTAGATTTCACCTAAACTAACTTACTTTGCCTCCTCCTTTCCTTTATTCCTTCCTTCCTACCCAATAGTTGCATATTGTAAAGACACAAGTTTTGTAAATTCTTAAAATCTGAGTTTGAATTCTGGCAATAATAATATTAGTTATATTTTATTATCTGAAGGATAGTAGGAACTCTGCTAAACACTGGCTATCAATGGCAGTATTTAACATGATTGTTAATAACATCACTATTATATAGATGAAAAATTAAGACTCTAAGAGATCACATATTCTGACAAATATGTGATCCAAAGAATCAAAGGTTTTTCTCATTCCCAAGCCAAGGAGCCAAACAATTTGATAATATTAATGTTTAAAATGTAAAGGCTTTTCAGGAGTAGTTAATGAACAGTTAATTCTCCAGCATTCCAAGAAAACCCAGTCTGCCCAGAATGAAACACTGAAGGCAGAACTCCTGGAATAGGAGACCTTCAGGAGTCCCGTGAATAGGGCTGGCATCCACTTGGATCAGTAGTGTACACAATATATTGAGTGTTAACATTTTGTTTCATCCTCATGAAATATCCAAAAAGCAAATAGGATAGACAGATGGCAGGGAGATAGTTGACTGATTTTAGGAATAGGCTGACAAGTCAAAATCCTGAAATCTGCAGGGCAGGTCAGTAGTCTGAGAGTTCAGGCAGGAACTGATGCTGCAGTCCTCAGTCTGAAATCCACAGTGCAGACTAACAGGTGAGAAGCTCAGGGAGGATTTCTTTGTGCTCTTGAAACAGAATTGCTTTTCCTTTGGAAACCTCAGTCATTTTTCTTAATGCCTTCAACTGATTGGGTGAAGATGTCAGATTTGCTAGGCAGTTTGTTTCACTGCTTTTAAATATCAATCACCTGTGAAAAAATATTTTTACAACAACATCTAGAGTGGTGTTTTGACTGAACAAACGGGAAGCATTTCCTAGACAACTTAATAAAGAAATCATCAAATTTTGTAATATTCTTGCCTTAAAAGCAGTATATTCTTTAACTTTTCTGAACTTATTTGAAATTATTTCTCATCAGGAACACATTTGTAATAACACGTGCATCACAGGTTGTTGGGAGAATTAAATGAGATAACATATGATCTTAGAGTATAAATAATAAATAAAATATATGTGTATCTGTGTTTTTTTGTGTCTATACATATAGATATATGTCTGATTTCTTTCTTTCCTTTCCCCTTTTCATCCCTAAATATGGAACTGCCATTTACTTTCTGTACAATTCTTATAGTTTCTCCCTTATTAGTCCTCCATTTTCTCATCTGAAAAATGTAGCATAAGGATTAGAAATTTCTGAACTCTCTTCTAGCTGGAATGTTCGAACACCTACAGGATCATCACTTCAATGATTTTTTTATTGCGCCATTCACAAAACACCTAACTGATCCCTGCTTTCATCTATTGTCAGAAAGAGGGCTGTCATATTGAGCTAACTATTGAACCATAGAAGACTCTCAGTTTTCTACTGGTGGTAACAGTCACGTGCTGAACCAACACCTTTTCTTCTCTGGTTGATCTGGTGACCAAAGTCACATTTGTAGGAAAAGAGGTCAGTACTCAGGAAACACAATTTTTATTTCTGTGCAAACATACCACAGTTAGGACTAAGTGGTGTATTAGCACCTCAGGATGGGGCTCACCTTGGTACAGAAGTGCATGAATTACAGGAGAGTAACTTCCATCTTTTATAGGTGATTTATACTGGAAATGTAAGTGTGTAACACATCTAGTCTTGTGATATGCTGGTTAGAACACATTTATACCATCTCCATTTTCACATATCTAACTAAAAATTGGCACTTAAAACAGATATGCTACTAACATTTACATATCCCCAATTTACATATTCCATTGATTATTTGTGCTCAGAGTTAATTCAGGTCTGACCAGTCTGCTGTGACTGATTCAGATGGGCAGTAATGGAATCTCATTGCCAAAGCTTCTCCCAGGTTTCCTTGGCCTGTTCCAAATCAGTCTCTTTATGTCAACAGCCAACAGGGACATCAGCTGTGCAACTAGCTTTTTCATGAGCCACCTTGGCATCATGATAGAGAATTGGAACATAAAAGAGCTGTTAGAAATGTAGATACTTCAGTGGCAGTAAAAAAATCTGTAAACAAGTTCATATTTCCTGAATTACAAGTATTTACGTCTGAGGAAAATACACACAAGTGAGCATAGAAATGTCCAGTATTCAGATTGTGCATTAAGATACTGCTTTGTTTTGCTCCCTCGGCCCAGCTAATATAAGGCAATGTCTCTGTCTTAAATCAGGAGCCTCCCCCCAGGACTGTCCTTATTCTTGACATATGTCTCTTAATGGGGTCCAATGAGGTTTTCTATCCAATTGATCACTTAATAAGTGATTTATGATAACACTATTTTCTTGAGCTGAAAGAGTAAATTTAGTTATATTTATCTTCTTTCGAAAGTAATCTGTGCACCTACATTTTAATATGTATATTGACATGTAGAGTTCAGAATATTTCTCTTGTGTGATTCAGCTTTTGGTAACAATGGTCTATTCCCAGAATTCGGGTTTGTTTCTTAACCAGCTATTTTGTTTCTCAAAACTACAGTGTATGGCTAAAATAAGCAGTGAAAATTTTGAGTTGTGTGTAAACCAAATCCCCAAATCAGAATATCTTGCAAGCTATCAAACACTGCATTGTTAAAAATTGGTCAAGTGGGGGGAAAAGGTGACTGGAAATCATAATATTCCTTTTTGGAATTGTAATGCTATTAGAGTTTCTTTTGAAATATATCTGGCATCTAAGCTGCATGAATGATTTCAAATGTTGAGAATGCATTTTTGCCACAACTCTATAACCTTTTCATTTTATTGTATGTTTCTATAAATCTCACATTTTTTTTAAGCATATGAAAAAACATGTCAATAAAAATAATTATTTGTCAACTTTGGAATGCAAAAAAACCCCGCCATTACCAGAATTTTAAATCACAATTTCTGTTCTCAGGGATTCACACAGAAGTTTCACTCTGAATTATTTCATTTATTAGACTTTATCAAATTAAGTGTAGGGTGTATATGTGTACTATTGGCCTACTTCTTCCAGTAGTAAATTAATTTTCCATAAGGACAATTGCCCTCTGCTAAGTTATACATATTATTCTTGAGAAAGTTTTGTTATTTGGAGATAATTGCACTACCGATAATTCATTGGTAACTTCCATTTTGAGGCCCTCGCTTGTTAATTTTGTGAGGTAGTAGAAGTTAATGGAAATCAGATTATTTATATGTAGAGATTTATTTTATTAAGTATATTTTTGTTCTGTGTTGCTATATAAGGCAAAGCTTGCTGTTTGCTTTGAACATTCTTTTCTAAAGTAATAAGCATCATCATAGTCTGAGAGTAAAGTAGATTTTGGTGTTTCATTGTTGAGATAATAGAACTGGATGACCTGTGCTGTGCCATAGATATTAGATCAAAGGAACAAAATCATTTCTCATTGACAGCGTTATTCATTGGTGTATTACACTTATTGATGGGACCGTATACAATAAAAGGAAGAGAAAGACCCATGGCAGGCTCATGGTAACAGTTTAGTATTAGGCTAGATACTTTGAGGATTAAGAGAGGAGTTTTGTTAATAATGACACTAGAACAACAGGAATAAATTAGAACTGTCCAAGTGGTCCATATTGCCTTCTTTTCTTTAGACATTCAGGAAAAACATGGTATTCTATGAGCATGGATTTTCTTTTTGTTGTTACTGTTGTTAGTATATTATAGTTCTCTAAGTATAGCTGTAGAATGAGACTCTGGGCTTCTATCTGATCTTCTGTCTAGTCTCTCTGCTTCAATTTTTATAACCTTTATTTCTTCAGTATTATTTATTTTGCTTTTGCCTTCATTACAAAATAATAAAGGTAATTTTTTTCAAAACTTTCAAAACCTATTCATCATGTTGAGGTCAAATCTAAGTTTTAGTCTTTACCTACAGGGCTTACATACAAAAACACATTCAGGAAATCAAGTTTCCTATCCTTTTTTTCAGTGCAAAACATGCACCTCATACATTCTCCTATTGTGGTTTTTTAATATGCTAAGTTCCCAGGACTTTCCAGTGTCATTGAACAAGAAGTTTCCCGAAACAGAGACTATCTTTATCAGATTCCCGCATTGTTCACTACATTCATGTTTTTATTTCAATCTTCATCTGAGAAAAGGCTTTCTTGACCCCTTTATCTATAATAATACTTGTAACTTTGTTTCTTTATCTGGCTGCTTCTTTTTGTAATTCAGGCCACTACCCATATTATGTGTCTGTTTATCTTTTGTCTCCACTATTAGAATGCAAGTATGAATATGTCATACATGCTTTTTGTTGTATCTCAGTACATGGAACCATGATTAGCACATAGGTGCTATTTAAAATAAGTATTGGTTTGAAGAGTACATGGGAGTGATGAATTAAATTATTGATTGAATGAATGTATTCATAGAAGAGTTCATATTGAAAAAAACAAATGAACATGACACAAAAATGCATTAAAAAAACTTAATTAACAAATAGATTGATTTTCTGAGGAAAAAATGATGCACACACATCTGGTATATCCATAAGCAAGTTTAAAGAAGTAGTTATGCTCTAGTTTGAAAAGTAATAGTTTTTTTTTTTTTCAACTAGCACCTGTAGTTATAAGTATAATTCAAGCAATGGCTATCAAAAGGTTAGAATGTAGGTCAAATACAATAAAATTTATGAAAGTCATAAACTGAATGACAATGAAAAGCTAGGCTATACAAAACAGCCAGAGTAATTCCTTTAATACCTTTCAGTGCCTATTAATCATATTTGAAGTAAAACCTGAGTTTTTAGTCTTTGCCTACAAGGCTTGTATACAAAACTAGCCTTAAAAACCTAATTTCCTATCCCTCTTTTCCATGGTCAACTCTTAATATATTACCCTGTACTTTTTTTTTTTTCTTCTGTAATCTCTTAAGGTCTCAGGCCAGGTTAGAACTTTCCAATTAGCAATCTTCTAAATTCTAGTTGAGGCATACCATGTACCTGTTTTCAATGCCTCTAAGGTTACTGCTCTTTCTCTGGCCATGTCTCTTCAATTACAGAATAATATCATTAGCTTTTATGATCTCTCCTATATTCTATGAATGGGAATTATGCGTCCAAGTAAGAAATTTTAATTGCTCCATTATAATGAAATATTTATTGAAACTTATATCTAAAACATCTGCTTCCCTGTAAACTAGTTGTGTTTAATCCAAGGCATCAGTACCAAGAATAACTGATCATATAAGCCATAGCTTATCTGAAATATCCAAAAGTAAAAGAGTTTTTCACATAAGCTATTCAGTTTACATAATTATACGTGTGTACAAAATAGTATTAAATATATGTACATATGCATGGGTTCTCTCTTGTCCACAAAACAGGGTAGAGGAGAGAATGGCTGTGGAGTCACTATTCAAGACCTCCAGAGACCAAGCAGGAAGCAGGTCTGATTTTATTACAGTTAATATATATATATCACACACACACACACACACACACACACACACACTCAGGCAGTAGCTAAGCAGATTTTTTCTGCTTACAAGCAGCCACCAATACAATTTCTTGCCAACTGTCCTTGCAGCCACCAATCCAGGAGTGGGCCGTGGAGCAAGCACAGGGACTGTGACCTAACGCCCAGGGCTGTGCCTACAGGGTAAGTGGTTGGTGGCTCACGCACTTAGCAAAATGGCAGTGGTTTGCCACTCAGGCACCCTTAACTTATGCCATGTATGCAGTACTCCATGCACTTGTCTCCACATACACAATATAAGTTTACATATATACAACTCATACAAATACATAAAGATACACACACACACACACACACATACAATCAGCCCTCCATTTCCACAAGTTTCTATTCAGCAGATCCAACTAAGATTGAATATATTTAGAAAAAAATTGAATATGCACTAAATATATGTATACATTTTTTTACTATTCCCTAAACATTATAATATAACGATTATTGACTTCACATTTACATTGTATTAGCTTTATTAAATAATTAAAGACAATTGAATGTGTATGGGAGAGTGTGCATAGGTTATATGCAAATACTGCATCATTTTATATAAGAGACTCAAGCACCTACCTATCATTTTATTCACCTTCCAGGTTGTGGTTTTGACCTAGATATGCTCCCTGAAAAGCTCATGTGTTGGAAACAAGGTCACCAATACAGCAAGGATCCTCATCAGTGGATTAATATACTTAATGGATTAACAATTTCAATATATTATTGGGTAATAAGTGTAAGTAGATGGGTATGGCTGAAAGGAATAGGTCACTTGTGTCATGCCCTTGGAGTTTATATTTTGTCCCTCTTCTCTTGGGGTGCACTCTCTCTCCCTCTCTCCCTCTCTCCCTCTCCCTCTCCTCCTGGTTGCCATAAATTAAGCAGCTTTCCTCCACCATGCTTTTGCAGTATGATGTTTCTGCCTTGGAGCCAGTCAACTGTGGAGTAGACCTCTGAAATCATGAGCCCAAAAATCATTTTCCTCCTATAAGTTGCTCTTGTCCAATATTTTGTTCACAGTGATGAAAAACTGACAAATGCATCCCAGTAAATCCATTCTGATTATCAATCCATCAACTAGACTCAACCACTGATGAAGTCATGGTCCTCATAATCCAGTCTTTTACCTCTGAGCAATGTTTTTGTTGCCTAACATGAGCTTTAGAGGGAGAGGGGCAGACATTCCAGAGCCAAGTTATACATATTAAAAATCAAATATCTCTTACAGTGTTGGACATCATGTTCAGAGAACTTAGAACATGGTAGATAAAATAAATATTTGTTGTCTTTGCTAGCTAAATGAAAATGGTGATTAGCTCTACAATAATTTTAAAAGTTTCAATAAGCCCAGCAGGCAATTTAATAAGATGCTGTTGTTTTCTGCCAGGTCCTCTGTGTTGAAAATCAGGACTCTGCTCCCAATGGAGAGAAAATGAATAAAACATAGCTGATTTAAAAGACTACGTATTGAAAATTGCTTTTCCTCTCACTATCTATCTTGCAAATGTATGGAAAAAATAATTAAAATTAAAACATACAATATGGCAAATTTAGCAAAATGAAGCCACTTTTAAGACTAAGACTCAGCAGCCCAGTAGAAAAGATTTTTAAGTAGATCATCTTCTAGTCACTGGTTCAAACTCTACCCAGTTTAGGATGATTGTACTTTACCATGTGTTGTTTGTTTGATAGTTTATGAAAAATGAAGTGTTTGCTCCGGTATTTCTTGAGCAAACATTGGGAAAAATAGTATAAATATGTGTGTTCTGACTAGTGGACTCAAGTGACTGCAGGACTTTCATACTGAATAGCATTTCTTTTGGAAGGCACTTGTGGCATAACAATGACATTGCTAGTGTTGACATCATTCTCCTGGTAGAGAAGCCACTGTCATCCAGAGGTGAACTGGCTTTCTGGCCATCTGCTACCACAAGACATTTTCTGGCTTCCATTTATTACAACACATGTATTCCCATATGTGCACTTGGAACCAGGCTCCTGGCATGGACTGAAGTCAAACCATGATCTTCTTAGTGTGTATTTGGTAGGAAAAACAAACATTTTTCATCTCAAGAGACAACTCTAGTGAGTGCTTGTGGTTGTAGGGTGTACTATGTTCAAAATCCTGTGTCTGCATCCAGATTCAGTATCAAAGAAGCCTAGGATTGATTAGTGATACCTTCCAGAGAGAGGCGAGGTCATTCACTCTCTTGTTTCCTGTTTGTCTTCCTTGGTATAGAGTATTTGTCTTTATTACTTAGCAAATGCTTCTTAATGCTTCATAGTTATATTTTACTGGGGATTTTCTATAAAGATAAATCTTTCCATACTTAAAATATCATAGGTCATTTGTATGGGAAAAATAAAAATTACTTATTGCTCATTTAAAATTTTTATCCCAACACAGCAATTCCTAAGCCAAATTAGATTTTCCAACTCCTTTTCCCCATATTATCTTCCACTAACTATTTTTTTGGAATTGTGCTAATCTCATTTCAGATTTTCTTATTCTATAATCTCTGTACATGTCTACTATTTTAAGTCCAGGTTGAATATAGTTTACTTTAAAGTAACTAAATTTTATTTTATTAAACTATCTTCATATTGAGAAGAATTTTCATACAAAGCAATCTTAGCTTTGAGAGATCCCAGATATCAGACCTAGAGATTAATTAGCTTGATCAATCAAAAACATCTATCAATTCCCTAGCAAGGACATTAGGGACTTTACTAAATTCCTGTGATAGAAATACAAAAAAGATAAGGTCTCTACTATGGAAGGAGTAAAGATTTTAAACAATTGCATATTCCATAGATAGAATAACTCCATCTGAAGATATCAGGCAATGCTTCACTAAAAAATGTTCTGCCACAGAATTAAAATTTTCATGTGAAAGCAGTGAGAACTCACTGAAAAGTTTTCAACTGATACAGTAATGAATTCACATATTCAAGAAATTGCTCAAGATTACTGCTTGTAAGAACGGAACCAATGCTAAAGGTCCTGTGCTTTTATACAGTGGATATAATTACAGTGAATATTTCATGGAGAACTTGTCCTTGCATTGTGGCCTGCATGTTTAGTGTTCTATGGACCAGGATCATAATATCACCTGTTGAATCCATTGAATACCAGTGTAATATACATTTCAAAGTTGCTAAAAATTATAAATTGACATCGTCACCACACATATACAAAAAAGATAAATTGGTTAGATGATAAATTAATGTTAATTAATTTGACTAAATATCTGTTTTCATATATATGTATGAAAATGCATACATATATGTGAAAATATCTCATTGCACCCCATAAATATAAATAACTATTATTTATCAATTTAAAAAATAATATTTTTAAAAGCCTATACCATTGTCTGGGGAAGTTTGGAAATTCAATATATGACAACATTAATTTCTATATTTAAAAACATGTTACATTAAAAAGGACATATATTAAGTGATACGTGCTAATTAGTCAAGACAGTTTAGGTTAAGATCTTACCAAACATGAAGATTTAAACTGTATGATAGTGTTTTATTTATTTATTTTCAAAGTAAAAAAAAAAAAGTGGTCAAAACAACATTTTTACATCTTAATTGTAAAAGGTGTGATATTTATATTTGGATCCATATCATCCCTCCCTATAAATTTTCTCTGAGCTTTTGGGTTATGTGAAGATGTACTGTTTATTTCTCTTGAAGACAAATAATAACAATCCTGACTACGGGTCAGTCCCTTGCATGTCCATAGGTCAGATAAGCAAGGCACAGCCACATGGCCTACCTTCTTTATTCCCATAGTTTCTCTTTCATTTCTTCTTATTCCAAAAATAATTGACTGGAAAACACGATAGAATACAGTGGTGGCCTTTGGGGACTTGTTTTTTCAGACATCATGGTAGCAAATCCAGAGTGCTTCCTGATATACACATAGGGCTAGATTACTGTTGCCTTTTCTTCAAGCAATTAGGTAGAGAAAGGCCCCAGGCTAATCCTCCTGAGCATCTAGATGCTTAAGGTTTTTCCCATAGTTGTAGTTGTTACCCTTTTTCCTCCCTTGATGAATCAGGAGAAATGAGAGTAACATGTGTCAAGCTAGGACTTTCACTTTTGGCTTCTTGCTCATTATATAAATTACAATTTAACAATCATTCTAAGAGTATACTTTAATTCATATATCTATAAACACACATTTAAATCCTGTACTAGTACTTTGAAATCCATAAACTAGAGGAAAATTTGTATAGGAATGAAAAGAATTGGAGAAAGGAAACAAAATCTCTTGAGTTTTATGGCAGCACCCCTGTGGTGTTCAGGCAGAAGATGGAAGACTTTCCTTAGAAACTTGGGAACAATAAAGAGAGAGTGCTAATGTACTTTGATAGCAGTAATATAGCATCGTTTGATACAATGCTAGACAAGTGGTAGATTTATAAGCATTGAAAATAAATTATTGTGTCTTTTTTGCTATAACCTTGGGAACGCTAGGGTAAATATTGCAAAGACAGTTCAAAGAAGCTTTTACAAAAATCTAAAACACATATTCTTTCTTGAGTTGTATAAAGCTTTTCAAGAACAACTATGTTTAATCTTTTTTTCTTTCTGCAGCATAAACAATTCTTATTAGGTTTATCTAATTTTAAAATGACACAATCTAATAAACTTCCATTGCATAACATGAGATTGAGTAGCATAGTTTTGTATCAGAGTTGTTATCTCTTGGCTTATTTTTTGGTAACAAGATGAAATTATAATTAGACATCAGTTTTGAATAGCCATTAGTCATTTTTGATTTTAGGATCAAAAGGAACTAGATTCAAGACTGACACTTTCTACCTGCGATTCCACCCCCTTTATGCCTCACTTAATTTAGGGTGAAAAAGATGAATATAAAAGGTATCTACTATGCAGGCTTGTTGTGGGGAGTAAGTATGAAAGGACTGTGACTACCTTAGGACAATGCTACAAAGTTACCAGCATTACTAGCTCCTAGCCTTACTTCACCCCTCTGAATTGATGTCCTTTGCTATAAAATAAGAATAGTGAAATTATGTGTATTGAGGTAAGTTTAACAGGAAGCTATCCAAGTTGATGTTAAAGAGCAGGTTTCCCTCACTTGGCACAGTGCAAAACCATATTACAGTCTGAGCAAAATGAAAATGTATGCCTCTGTGGGTGTGTCTGTATATGTGGGTGCATCTGCCTCTGCTTTTAAAATATTATATTAAAGTGTTATTCATCTTATTATTTACATGCAATTATTTCTGAGGCTTCCTAAAATTTTGTGATTAAGGTAAATTCCTCCTTTCCTTCAGCTAATCCTGGCCTTGTTCTCATCGGTCCTCCCAAGTCCTTGGGGGGAAATGCGGAGAAGTGATAGACCAATGCCAATAATTCAAAGAATGTTTAAAATTATTCATGATGCAAGAAAAAATTTAAAAAAAAGTTTAGGAAGAAAAATAAACTTAAATGTAAATTCTAAATTCTAAAACAATATTAACAATTTATAGTTGCAAAGCTAAGAACACTTCTAAGTTATAAATAACAATAACAAGGAAAACATGGTAGGCTTAAGATTGAAATATCTTTCAACTCTCACTAGAGCTATTAATATTACAAAATTGCTGTAATTGTTCTATGACGAGACCAAGAAGATTTTGCCAAGACATAATGGAAATTAAGTATTTCACATCTGTATCATGAATGGTAATCTATTTTAAAAAGTACTAGTTATTGTTGTACTTGTGGTATATGACAATGATAAAAATATGTAATTATTCATGCTGTAATTTCTTGTTTTTGTGTGCCCCTGAATTTAATCTTAGATACCAAAGGGGGAAAAATCTATTTAATAAAGAAAAAATGAGCTTACAAAGTCAATATAGAAAACTTGTTAAAATCTATATATCTTGAAAGCCTTTAAAATAGTTCAACATTATTCTGTCAACTTTAAGAAAAACTTAAAAAAAAAAAAGATTGAAAGAACTGAGTAAAAAAAGGCAATTTTTTGCACCCTAGATGATTGAATGAGATTGTATATATGAAATAAGGTCTCAGTGAAAGGCATATCAATGTACTCTAAGAAAAAAGAGTTCTTTATTCTAGCATGTGAATCATTTCATACAGAATACAGCGATTAAAAAAAAAAAAACAGAATGTCTCAAGGGAAACAAAACTGATGAGTTAGCCTGTGAATGAATATGTATCTAGGCATCTACACTGGCTTTGTCACACAGATCTCCACATCAGGGGGGACCCTTGAAGAAGTTTCTCTTGCCTTGCTGAGATTATTTCCTTGTTACTGATGGGAAGATTTCTATGGGGAAGATAACAAAGCTTTAACACATTAGACACAATCATAGACCTCAAGGATAATTCCTGACCATTACTTGAAAATTTTTTCCAGAAAACTTTTTTTGTAGCAGTGGCTGTTACTTCAGTCAAAGTTTGGTTTCTCACAAGGTTAGAGAATGTTCGTTTAAATTACAAAAGATAAAATAAAGAGGGGGGAAAAGCATCATGGAAAAGTTTGTATGACTATCTTTTCTGTGAGGAAAAAAAGAGAGTAATTGATCTAATCATATGCACTTGCAATTTAAATATACTAAACTTACTCTTTTCAAGGCACAAGGATGCCATGCAATAAATGGAAGTGATTCTCTTGTCTTGTGTGGTAATGTCTTGCAAAGTTTTCTTACCACAGATAGTCTCTTTTTACTCTTTAAGATAGTCTCTTTTTATTTACTCTTTATTTTTGGTGCTACACTGAGAGTAAAATTTATAAAAAAAAATTAGTGAAAATGAGGAATGCTAAAAATATTCATATAACCATACAAACATTATTGTATTTCATGATTAAATAAAGCTAACACCTTACTTAATGAATTCCATATTGTAACTGACTTTACATAATAAGATAGTCTCCAAAATCATGGATATAACTAACGTGGTTTTTGAAACAAGAGAAAACTAGGCTTTGAATTTTTTCAACAAAGGATGTGAAATGAAAGTCATTTGTAAGAATGAAAAAGTCATTTCCATTTTTAAATTTAAAGTATTTGGTCATGACTGAATATGAACAAGCATTATGAGTTAAAGACTCAAAATATGAGCAAGGGAGATAAGATACATTAATTGAATTTTTTTTGCATGTACTGGTTGGAGACTTGGCATTTCTTTATTATATTAGTTATCATGAATATTTAAAATGCAATATTAAGGACCCTGAAGGTTCCAAATGGTATGTATCTGATCAAGTCATCAGCAAGTTTTTATTTAGTACTTGCAGGTACTTAATTGTGTCCCTAGATGCTGTTCTGAAATAGTTTATGTGATAAGAAGATCAGTGTTCCAGTTATTACAGATGTATAAAGTTACCCCAAAATTTAGTTGCTTAAGTAAACCATAAAAATGTTATTATTTCTCATGATTTCTGTGGGCCAAGGAATTTGGGAAGTTCATAGCTAGCATTCTGGCTCAGGGTCTCTAATGCATTTGCAGTCAACTAGTTGGTGGAAGTAAAACATCAGAAGGATGCAGCATCTGAGAAACATTCAATCATATCGTATTCTTCATGCAATCTCAGAGACTCTTTATATAGTGTATCTACTTGTCCTAATTTGGGCTTCCTCCTAGCAGGGCCATAGTCAGATTGATTACATGGCAGTTCAGTGTTTTGACTGAGCATCTGAAAAGAAGTAGCTAGAAAGTATATAGCCTTTAATCACCATGCTTCAGAAATCACAATGTGACTTCCATAGAGACAGAGTGAAAACCCAGCATACGTGCACAGGAAGAGACCTCACATTCTGCTTCTTAATAGGAAGAGTGTCAAAGATAAGGTAAGAGGAACGTTTATGATGGGAGCAATCACTGAATAAGTATAGTGAATAGACTTTAATAATCAATCATTGAAATCTTTTCTCTAAATAAACAAAAGCTTTTCAATAAACGTGTTCTGTTCCAAATGGATATTTGTCAAGTTGATATATTAACCTATCATTTCCTTGCTGCGTCCCCCTGATGTTTTGCCTCCACCAACTATCTGATTGCAGCAGAGACCCTGAGGCAGAATGCTTACCTGAGCACTTTCCACATGTCTTGACCTACAGAAACCAGAAGAGATAGTAAGATTGAATTGTTTCTTTAATAATAATCTAGACTGCATGGAAGGAATAGACAAATAGAGGAACAAAGAAGAAGAAAATGGGATGATGCAATGTGAATTAAAGAGTTTAACAGACCAAATTTTATTAGCTATTATGTACTAAATTTTAGGATAGAATTTAGGAATAAATAAGAAAGAAAATTTGCCCTTTCCCTTAAACAGTTTAATGCCCTCTGAAATATTTAGGCTTATAAATAATTAATTATACTACAACAAAGCATGGAATGTATACTATTATCCTATGTATGAATACATGGAGGATTGTAACATGAGTAGCAAACAGTCTACTTAAGTGAATGAACTTGTAGGTGTTGTTGCCATTGTGAGTCTTGTAACTCTTTTGGTAACTTGAGCAATGGCACTTATGGAAAGGGATGATGAGCTTGTTTTATAAGAATATAGTGTGTTAATGATATACAAGGGCCTTATAATGAGCCCAACTGTGCAGTATATAATTCACTGTAAGACAGTTTCCATGCAAATGACTTGAGTTGAAATTACCATAAGCTTTTCATTATTGTACTATTTCATTTGTAGTTTTATCAGTAGAATAAACTCTGTGGCAAAGATCTAGGGCAGTGATGTTGAAGTGCTATGCTGTAGGTCACAGTATTTATCTTTCCTTTCTTGATGAATGAGCACTCATTTCAGTTCCTTTCACATTGATGGTATTGAGCCAGTTGATTAAGAATGTGGATTTTAGAGAGAGGCAGATTGATTATCTTGCTCTCACTTTTGGTAGTTGGGTGACCCTAGAAATTTAACTTACCATCATTAAACCTCAATTTCCTCCTTCTCAGGATGAGGTAAGCTTTAAAAAAAATCATGATGATTATTCTATGCAAGAGAGCTATGCTATTATTGTTTTAGTGTCTACGATTATACTTCAAATTTAGTATATCATGCATACTTTCACACAAAAAATTAATAGCAAATTAGTTTCTCAGAATCTTTAGAAAAAAATTAATATACTATACATTTAATATTTGAATTTAATATGATTCATAGTATATCAAATGCTATTTAAATGATTAAACCACAACAAATTTGAATCCCATTTCAAATATTGACATCAATGATAACTAAGGTTAAGTTAGTTTCATTTCAGTTAGATACAGAGCAACCAATAAGTTCATCAAAGAATATACAGAAGAATAAATTTAGCTTTATTAAAGTAAAAGTAAACCTATGAGCTTTCCTTATAGGAGTATACTATAGTTCATTAAGTAGCTCAAGGAGGTCAGTGTTCAACCACAACTATGAAATCGTATTTATCTCATTAGATAATTGAGTCAGGTAGTAGTGGGGGCATTATTTCTTAAGATTCATCGTGTAACTATATAAGGAATAGTTCTGGACAGTTACATGTCTATGATTTATTTTCTGTTGGAAGCATTGGATCTACAGTGAGTCAGCTACAATATATTTTGTGGTAAGGCATTAAAATGTACCTATCATTAACATTATTAATTTCAGAATTAACCAAAGTGAATCCCTTTAGTTTTTGCTTAGTGTTAAAAAATGACTAAATAGATGGTTTTGTTGGAAACTCTTATTTTTTATCTGCCTGCAGAAATCAAAGGGCAAAAAGGAAAAAAAAAATAACTTAGTCTTTCATTTCCCTTTGGAAAAAGATGTCCACAAGCATGGCTTATGTTCTGACACTGATTTATGTTAGCCTTCTGGTGCTATGAAATAGTTGTTTCCTAAACAGCTAATAAAGTACCTTGAAGTGCTTCTAACTTAATGATTGTGGCTTTCCTCTCCAGTCAGCATCTTGTAGTTCCTTAAATAATCCACTAGATTTTATTTAGTATAACCATGGCAAAATTTCTTCATGTACTTCAAAGTCATGTAATTTCAAAGAAACAAATTCAAGCTCTTGCATCCATTTTTCAAACACTATATAAATGTATATTAGGCATCTTCCATATGTCACCCATATTCTTAGGTATCAGAAATAAAATGTTGAGGAATACATATACTCTGATTGCTAGGAGCTTGTAGTTTATGGAGAAGCTAAGCAACATTTACTATGTAGTGCTGTACACTAGGACAAAGGTAAACATTGGTGATGCTGGAGCATAGGGCAGATATTTAACTAATCCCAGTGGCTTTGGAGGCTTAGGCAGGAGGATCACAAGTTCAAAGCCAGCCTCAACAACTTAGAGAGGCCCTAAGCAAATCAGTGAAACTCTGTCTCTAAATAAAATACAAAATAGGACTGGGGATGTGACTCAGTATCAAGTGCCCCTGAGTTCAATCCCCAATATACAAGATAAACAAACAAAAAAATCTCTGTCACAATGTTAACTGTAGCAGAGATGCAAAAGATACAAATGATGAACAAAATTTCTAAAGTTTGGGAGTTGGTATAAAGGTCAAGAGAAAAAAGTGCCCACATCAAATTAAGAAGAAAGAGAAAAAGACTTTGCAGTGTGAACACTTTAAATGGGGAGAATTTCAGTGATGGACTATAGCTATCTGCAGACACTAAAGGTAAAAACAGATTATTCTACTGAAGAAATTGTAACTGATCAGAAAGGATCCTTTGTGTTTTTATGAAGACTTTGCCATTCATTAGCAGTAAATTATTGCAAGATTAATTAACTTTTCTGGACTCGGTGTTCTTCTATAACATGGGAATAATAATCATTACATTGAACAAGTTATTGTGAGGACTGAATGAAAATCACACACAAGTGTTTTTGGCACAAGGCTTTGGATGTTAGATACACATTTAATTTCTCTTTAGGTTGGCATTTTTGTATGTTTTCAGCAAGTGAAACTATTACCTAATATTAATTAAAATAAACAGACACATCAGTCATTTTCTATGAGTCAGTTATTATGCTAGATGCTGGGATATGGTACAAAGGAGACCTGGTCACTTTCACCACTAAACATATGGTCCTACAGAGAAAATCAACACTGAACAACAACAAAAAATACAGTGATAAAGGATAGACTGCACAATGTTACAGAGATATATGAATTTGCTCTTAATATAAGCTACTTTAATTTTTCAAAAGTATATTATATTTGAGATTTCAGGTACATTTAAGAAGTAGCTGCACTTAATATATGTGTGCATGGTGGGATGAGGGTAGAAATAATCTTTTTCCAGTAGAAATATTAGTTAGTATGTGGGTGGGACACAAATCTGAATTAACTATGACATGCTATATTATTTAAGGCTCTGTTGCAGGTAGGGCCAAAAAATAGGGGTAAAATGCCTGCCAAGCAAGACCTTTGGTTCAGTTCCTAGAACCACCAAAAAAAATTATGAATCACTGAAGTATAGGTTTTGCAAAAGGAGTAAGAAATGAAATAAATCTGGAAAAAAAGAATAACATCAAGTAAAAATGGATATTTGAAAATCATGTAAAAATTATGAACATTTTGAAAGACTTCAGAAAACATTACTATATTCTAAAAGGAATGTGACTTAATCAGAAATGTTTTGGAGATGGAATACTGATTGTGACATGCAGAAAAGATTGAAGGGAGGCAGGAATAGAAATGAAGAGTTAAGAGACCATTCTTTAGTGGTAAAGAACAATGATTGCTATGGAGAGGGTAGAGAATAAGGAATAGATTTGAAATGTTTAGTAGGAGATTTGATTCACAGCATTGGTGTGTATCTGATTGAAAATGAGGCTAAAGTGTATTAGGAATCAAAAGCAGCTTCCCACCCATCTAAGAAAAGGAGCAGCTCACAGATTTTTGGGTCAAGCACCCGTACAGATTAAGGTATCTTTTGTAGAGAGAGAGAACACTGGACCACAGGAGTAATATAGAAGACAGTGTAAAATGTTATGGAAATTGTATCTGAGTGTTTGGCATATCCAAATGAAGACAACAACTAATAAGCAAATGATATTAAAATACAGTTCTGCTCTAGAGATGAAAAGCAGGGCGTCACCTACCTAACTGGAAAATTCAGTTATTGGAGATAGAGGATAAAATCCTATGGAGGGAGACAAGGTTTAACATATAGTACTAAGAAGAGTGCCTGGGATAGAATCTGTTTTAAAATTTTAAGGAAAACTAGAAAAAGAGGAGTCACTAAGAGACTGAGAAGGAATAGATAGGCAGAGGAGAAAATCCGGAGAGTGTGGTTCCTGGCAATCCAAGAGGAAAAATGGCCAGCAGTTCCAAAGAGTGTGGAAAAGGCTAGGTGAGGAAGAATCTGCGAGGGAAACATTCATGAGAACCAGCAAAATGGTTTTGCCAGGTGGTACATTCCACATCTAAGTGTCCAAAAATAAGTAGGAAGTTAAGGCAGTCTTTGTGAAAGGAGTTTTAGAGTTTGATGTTTGGCAGTGAAATGGCAGAGACCTTGGCAGACACCATGGCCAATCACCAAGAACAGACCCTGAAGGACACCATCCTCAAGATCAATGTGAGCAAGACATGTACAGTGGGGCTCAGCAAGGTCACTTTACCACCTAGGAAATCAGGGTCAAGACACATGTTCATATTTTCATGCTGGATGAATCTACCATTAGGAAATAGTGACTTTGAACGGCTGTGAAGTGAATAAAGAGAGCAAGGACTGGAGCAGTTTATAAACAAAGTCACCGACCATTCTCTGGCACTGAATGAATATTGCCTTCACATGTCTTTTTACAGGATGAAAGAACAGATAAAACTTACACTCCATCTAAAATAAGACATGCCTGAAAATTGGTGAGAAGAGGCAAAAGGTGACAATTATTTATATGTATCAATGAAGAAGTTCTAAATAACTTAGATGCTGCATGAAAACTGGTTAAAAAATATACTCATATGCTCCATTTTGTTTTGTTTGTTTTTAGGAAGTTGACAAAAAGTTAATTTGCTTTAGTGAAAACTCCTCATTCCAACTTTTCTATTTCTTTGCTGTTTTAATGTGATGTACATTCTAACCTCACAAGTCATCCCTTATAATCTGCAGTATCCTAACTAAAGTTATTGATTGGGTCTTCTTTGCAGTTTTTGTGTCAAGTTTGTTTCTTTAATCTGATTAACTAGAATATCTTCATACCCATTCCTTTAATGTATAGTGTCACTTGATCTAATTTATGTGTAGAAGAACTACACCATTTTTTTCTAATTCAGCACACATAAAAATACACATTTGCATACAGAACAGGTCTTCCTTCCAGTTTGGAAAACCCTTCACATGGAAGATTTGTGAGGAAAATCCTTTTTTTTTAAATATATATTTATTTATTTATTTTTATTTTTTATTTTTTTTTTAATTTTTTATTGTTGGTTGTTCAAAACATTACATAGTTCTTGATATATCATATTTCACACTTTGATTCAAGTGGGTTATGAGCTCCGATTTTTACCCCATATACAGATTGCAGAATCACATCAGTTACACATCCATTGATTTACATATTGCCATACTAGTGTCTGTTGTGTTCTGCTGCCTTTCCTATCCTCTACTATCCCCCCTCCCCTCCCCTCCCCTCCCCTC
>NW_026000000.1:1116312-1132535 GCF_001458135.2 Marmota marmota marmota
TGGGGGGCGGCTCTGCCCCTCAGCAGGCCGCTGGGCCTGTTCTGTGGGTGGTCACAGTTCCGTCTACCTTGCAGGCGCTGGGTGAGGGGGCGGCTCTACCTCTCAGCAGGCCGCTGCGCCTGTTCTGCTGGTGGGTCACAGGCCCGCCTACCTTGCAGGAGTGATTGGAAGCTCTGCCCCTCCGCGGGCCACTGGGCCTTTTCTGTCGGTGGTCACAGTTCCACCTACCTGGCAGGCGCGGGGGCTGGGGGGCGGCTCTGCCCCTCAGCAGGCCGCTGGGCCTGTTCTGTGGGTGGTCACAGTTCCGTCTACCTTGCCGGCGCAGGTGGAGGGGGCGGCTCTCAGGAAAATCCTTATATTCTGAAAAAAATCATATTTATATGCTAAAATCAATTGTCCAAAAGTTTAAGTTATTTACAATTAAATGCATCTCTGATATGCAAAAAAGTGTTGATATTTAAGAAGAAAGAGAAAGTGATATATAGAAGGATTCAATGATTATATTTTAAAGATACCTATTTGTTTTTCTGAGAAGTATAGGATGATAAGTTGATGATCTGTAGGAGAAACTAGTACTTTCTGATATTTGGATTGTCATATGAAAATATCTTATAATCAATATTCTCATAACATTTTCATAATTTCTGTGCTTTACTTTTTATCTTACTACCCTCATGAATTAAGAATGATGAAGAGACACTTAATCTTAGGAGAAGACTTATAGTTAAGCTTCTTTAGCACTTGGGACTTATTAAAGCCTATTTATAAATGCTAGATAGGATTTAAGGTGAAGTTTTGCAAAAAATAAAAATTATCCTATTCCAAAGATTTTTAAAAACTGGCACTTTTAGAATCACTGACAGCATTTATCTCTTTTAA
The DNA here is from genome assembly GCF_001458135.2 of Marmota marmota marmota. NCBI lineage: Eukaryota > Metazoa > Chordata > Mammalia > Rodentia > Sciuridae > Marmota > Marmota marmota. The sequence goes on from NW_026000000.1 coordinate 1,117,192, forward strand.
CTTGTATGACTATTAGGTTTAGTTACCTTTTTTTGAGATTTTTAAAATGTTAATCATTTAGCTGTCACTAAGTATTGCTAATGTATTGTTTCATAAAAATTGACAACCTAGCAAAGGTTAAAACAGGAAGGCAAAATTCAAGGATCTCAGAATTGGAATATACCAAAAAATTAACTAAATAAAATATTCCACCAGTGCTTGAACCCTAGGAAATTTGCAAGAACTTATTTTCTTCTAGGTGTTCTTTTGAGTAATATATAATATTTATATATATTTAATTTGATTCTGTGAATTGCTATTGAAAATAAATGACTTGAAGAAAATGTCTACATTTTTAAATTTTACCATAATGATGTTTCACTTATGTGTGTACATATGAAATATTGAATGGTCCAAATGTATTTCAGAAACTCCATTTGTTAAAAAATGATAAAGAAGAAATATGAAGAAAATTTTATGGAAAAATAGTCTCCAAAGTTATAATAGATGCATAATATAATAATCTTACTTATATGTTTCTACAGATACTTTTTGCTGTTCTATACTTATTGCCTTATTCCACAAAGTTCTAATCTTATTAAGATTGCTAAACTATTTTAATATAACCCTTAGATTTAAAAAGTCTTCCATAGCTTATTTTTACTTTAATCAGGTCTACTTTCTAAAAAAATCATCTTATATTTTTTAAAAAATCTATTTGATTTAAGATTAAGTTTAGCTGAAAATACATATTCTAGTACTATTATAATTACAATTCTAATCCCATTGTTTCAAGGAAAAATCAGCTTCTGTGCATATTTTTAAATCAGGGATCCAATTTAATACAAATAAGCAGAGCATATTTACTGTACACTATGATGGCTGACCCTTGATTCATATTCTTTTATAATGTGTGAAACATTTTAGGGTGAAATATAAAATAGAAAAAGTCATGATCAATGCAAGATCTGTATCACTGAAGAGGTTAAATCATATGATTTCTTGTGTTATATTAAAATGTGAGTATCATATAATATAGATACATCTTCATATTTCAGAAGAGGGAATTTGCTGAACATGTATATTAATTGGCCTCTTTAAATAATGACGTATAGTGATAATGGTTTTAAACATATACACTGATCTGAAGTCTGTAAAGTGTTATGTCCAGGAAGACAGAAGATATCCATGTTTTGTAGCCAAATCAGCAAGTGACAACATGGCAAGGACACTGCAACAGGCCTCCCACTACTCACATAAGGAAAATTCTAGACCACATATCAAAGTTGTAACAGTAGATGAAATTATTTTCTTACACATGAAGGGAAAATAAAAATAAGTTAATATTTCTGAGAAAAAGAATAGGAATCTGAGACTTATTATTGCTTGAACACTGCAGACAGACCTCCTTGTTACAAGAGGTCCAAGGGGTGACAGTGAAGGGAAATCAGTTTTATGTTTATTATTGATTTTTGAAAATTGAATTGAAGTTCCTAATTGACCACTTTTTTGGTAACATATTTAAAGGTGCACATATCATTTAAGAAAAAAAAATATTGCTTTTCAATAAATGTAACAAATATAAAAATTGTTTTCCCCAAATTGTTATTTCAAGTCTTACAACTACTACTGGTTAGAATAATGCATTCTAACAGCAGAGATGACTGGGAAATTATCTAAATTTGTTCTATCTATTCAAAGGGATTACAGTTGGAAAATTCTGGCTTGAATACACTGATAATAGTGATAATTTTCTTGTCCCCCAAACTCCTTTCTTTTCTTTTCTCCTTCAATAAACCAGACTCATTTTGAGAAATATCTGCTCTTTTACATGCTGTGCCCATACTGGTCTGTTTTGCTGCTGTGTTCCTAATCCCTACAGCTTCGCCTGGCATATTGTTGACACTCAGTATTGAGTGAATAAACATGAAGCCCTGCTTCTTCCAATATTGCACTGATGAACTGAGATGAGAGACTTTTTAAATGAAACGATAATGCAATGTAAATATAGAAAAAGGCATTTTTCTACAGGAAGCTGAAAGAATTCTCATAATTGTATTGAAATGTTTGCTGAGCTCATCATTTCTTACTCTGATGGCATTTATTATAGAAATGCTAAATATTGTAGCACTTATGTTTTCATTGTTTCTTAAAGAACATCCCTTTTGAACTTCCCTGAATTATCAATATCTATTCATCCTGTCATGATTGTATAGGAATTATAAAGGGAATCAGTGATGATAATAGATAGGATTTTATATTTCCTTTTTTTACACATATAAATTTAGGTGAAGCCCAAGTCTAGGAAGATTTATCAATAACAAAGAGTTGATAAAAATCTAAGTAGTAGATTAAGATGGTAGAAATTTATAAGAATTTTAGGCTCTAACAACTTGTCTAACATGATAGAGCAAGAGACTCTGTAGTTAACTTGAAAATAATATTCACACCTTAACAATATGCAAACAGTATTCCCCAAGTGTAATTTATATTCTCCTACTATGGCCATACTTATGTCAGTTTTTATCACCAGGATCAAGAAAGGAATGTTTCTCAGGCTCTTAATATTGGTATATATCCTTAATGGTTGTGTGTGTGTATGTGTGTGCGTGTGTGCGCACTTAAACACTTAAAGTCTCTTTAAAGCTGAATCAACATAAAAAATAAAATTGAGAGTAGTTAAAAGTGTATGTGCCTTGGAAAATATCCCTGCTTCTACATTTCTAACTATTCCCATTAACTGCAGAACTATTCTGTCATATCACTTTTGGGTATGTGGTGGAATTTGACCTTGTTCCAAAATATGTGACATGCTTATCTCTTGCAGTGGAATTAATGAAAGTCGTAAATGAAGCCACAGTGTAGTCACAAATTCTTCACTTCAGCAAGACATAGATTTGAAGAAAGACTGTTTTATACATTATGGAGATATCTGATTAATTGCCAAGAAACAAATCAACTTCCATTAACTTTTAAGTTTCAGGTACTGGCACTATCTTTAAATAGTGGCAGTAGGAGCTAAAAATATGGGACTGTCTGGGTTATTGACTCACTTGATACAACAATGCAAGCAATAAAATAATTTCATCAAGTCCACATTCTTAGCTCATTTCAGTATGTTCTGCCGTGCAAAGAATAGATTCACAAGTCACTTGGATTCTGTGTTCTTTCTGTATGTGGGACTTGGATTGGGAATGGCTGGTACATGTGTTCTCAGCTTTTGAGTGAATAGCATTTTTCTTTCAACACACTTATCTATGGCTGCTTTTACAAGAGAGTGCAAGTAAGAGAGAAGAGAAGAAAGGCTAAATAAATTTATTTAAATTTGCTTCAGAACTGTTTCCCTATATTTCATTCTTTGAAATAGGTGAAAACAGTGATTATTGAGACAAAGAGAAACTAAAGTAAATCAAAAAATGAAGTAATATGTGCCTCATTACAATACAAATTGGTGAATTGTTGATTTTTCATATTAATTTTTAAAATATTTATTTAAATGTTTTTCAAGTTGGATTAGGTTTAGAAAGTGCTCAAGTAATATTGCTGAGACTGGGATCTTTGCAGGGCTATAAAACTTGTATAAAATTCAAAATTATACTTTTGCATTTGAGATGACTAAGACCTTTATATAGTCAGCAAACTACTATGCTGAGGATGACTTTAGAAGCTCCAATGTAGCAAAAGGGATAAAGGGAATTCTTAGAACTATTTTACTTTTATTTTCATTTAAAATCTAACAATAAAAGTTATAAATGATCAGAATATCACTTATTACCTACTAAATATCATAGTGTATTTATGTGTATAATTTTTATACTTAGATATATGTATATAAATAAAATCTGTGTGTAATAATAGACTTTTGGCTCAAGAAATCTAAGAGGTTATTATGGTAGTCTTCTCTAGAATTTTCTATTAAAGGCAGGCAAAGAACACAAAACCAGGTTAAAGTTCTTGATTACTTACTAATTTAAAAAATTCTCAGTCCTTACTAAATTACATAAGAAGTACAATTTATCCTACAATGTGTAGAATATTTCTATTGCATGTGAGTTAAGGTTATACTGAGATTGGTTTGCCTTTTTGTATGTGTATGTTTTTATTTTATTTGGAAATGTTCTCCTAAACAACCCTGGTTTTAAATATGTCAATTAATTGCTGAAAATGCTTGTAGTTTAGTGAAGACTGTATCATTTTTTAACTCCGATAAAAAAAAAATGTATAATTTTACATATGAAAGGTTTTTAAACCACCGAAAGCAAACTTGATTGCTCAAAATCTGCAAATTTTTTGTTTTATAAAAATGTTATGTATGCATATGTAGACAAAATTTGCTATCTAACTGAATATATTGAACACATTAAGAGTCAACTCAGTGTGGCAGGCAGAAGATTAAGATGTCCTCATAATCATTGTGTTCTCTGTAGTCCTCTCCGCTTTACAGTGGGAAGAAATCGTAGCTTGCTTATTATCAATAGAAGATGGCAAAGGTGATGTAATGTCATTCGTGACACATTGTGATTTCCATGTAGGTTTCCCCTTGTTAGTTCACATTGCTTCCTCTAGTAGCACTGATGATATAAACAGCTGTGTTGTAAATTGTTAATGAAGAGGACCATATGACAGAGGGAATGGGGAGTAGAGCCTCTAGCACCTAAAGATAATTTCTAGCAAAGAGTCAGTAAAAAGTCAAGCCTGAGCCATCAGTCAAAATGTCGCAACTGGGGGCTGGGTTGAATCTCAGAGATAGAGTGCTTGCTAGCAAGTGTGAGGCACTAGGTTCAATTCTCAGCACCACATTAAAATAAATAAATAAATAAATAGATAGATAGATAAATAAATAAATAAATAAAGAAAGAAATAAAAGAAATATTGCCAACTAATTTTTTTTAAAAGTCACAACCAAATGATTTCTACTAAACAACTTGAATGAACTTAGAAACAAGTCCTTCTATAGTTGAGCCTCTGCAACAGACTTCAGCCCAGCCAAATTCTTCATTAAAACCTTGTAGGATCCTAACCTAGATGTCTGACTCATAAACTTTGAGATAACAGAGATATGTTGTGCTAAGCTGCTAAATTTGGGAAATTAGTTATATAATAATCCATAATAATATACCTAGCATGTAAGAGCTAGAGCTGTAAATAGGTAGCATAAGTAATGTTTTTTTTCTTCCTGTTTATACTAATTAGTTTATTTGTCTAAATTTCCCTTCTTAGGGAGAAAAGACCCCTAAGACAAGTACAAAGTAGCTAAAACCTAAACATGGTATTTAAGAAATTTTTGACAACAATATTATCTGTCCTCCTTCTTATTTATTTATTTGTTTGTTTTCAAAGGATTTTTATATTATATAAAATTGTGAAATAATTCCACTTTGTGATGTCAAATGAGATTCAAAATAGTTTCTATATTTGAAAGCCAATCAGAGGTAGATGAAAATCTATTTCTCACTCTAAAATTAATACTTTTTAAGAGCTGAATTTTTAAAGATAATGTGAATGATTCACACGTTCACATATTTTACTGTCATGTTATACATGCACAACTATATTTTTTTGAAGTTCGTTATTCCTTTGAGCATTACCATTTAACTACTGTATTATGACTTCAGATTTACTTTACTGCCTGTTAGAAACCTCAGCAGAGCTAAGTATTAAATGAAGATTATATTGTTCCTTATCCCTCAAGTTGTCACTATAAAACATGCAAGTGCTGAGTTAAAAATAAAAAGTGAATATAGATAGTGCTAGAAAGAAACATAAGTTAATGTAGTTACTTTAATTCCCAACAATAAAGAGGTGACATAATAAAAAATACACCAGGAAATCTTGAGACTTATTGGTAGGACTACAGATGATGCCGCAGCTGCAAGTTCCTGGTTAAGGTTAACATCCAACAGCTTTGAATCTCAAATCTGAATGACTGCAGATAGTAACAAGCCTAGAATGGCTTGATCCCAGGCAACTTGGTGAGACACTGCTTGTAATGAGCAGGGCTATTTTGATAATACTGTGGAAGCTTTTGTTCAATAAAACTTTAATCTGGATTTTTTTAAAAAAAATGCTTTCTCTTTTTCTCTTTACTTTGCAGTTCCTATTGACTCAAGGACTCAGTCCACATTCTGGAAGGATAGACAAAATCCTCTTATGTCTTGCTTTCTCAATCAGATATATTTGAGAATAACATATGAGTTAGTATTGGTTTCTGTACTTTCATCAGACCACACTGAAATATTCCCCACCAGAAGACTGAAGTCAAATGCCCACCTGAAGTAATTTATTTAGTTGATACAGACATTTTCTCAGAGTTAGTCAGTAAACTGTATTTTAATTCTTTTTGCAACAAGAAAAATAGTTTTGCATATCAAACTATTGCTATGTAAACCTACTGTTAAAATAAGTCAAGGTTTTAAAAAATTAAATACAGAAACAAAGTTTCTATCTCTGATTAATAATTTGCTTTTTATTGTTCATTAAATATCAGTGCACAGATGAACTGGCATGAATACAAATGTTTATGGTAATCTTCACAGCTGTATGTAGGATGGCTTTAATTTTTGACATACAGTTAGAGCATTATGTGTTTCTGTTTCATTGCTCTGTAAAATGTAATGTGTAGCAGTACATTTATATGGAAAATTCTCACAAATGCAAATACAATTAGATTTATGAGTTTTTAGAATAACACATAAAAAATACACATTTTGCAACCATGCACACAAGCAAAAACATGTTAAGTATATTTGATTGGTTAGTTTTAGAAAGGAAGGTGAATGACAGCAAGAGTACTAAAAGAAATTTAAGAAATAAAAATTCATTTAAAAAGATGGAGGTGTTGGGGTATAGCTCTGTGGTAGAGGGCTTCCCTAGCTGTAGACAGGCTCTGAGGCTTAATCCCTGGCACTGGGGGGAAAAAGAAAAAAAAAAAAAGAGGGGAGAGGAATGATGGAATGAAAATTTACCATAACTTTTCTTCAACTATAATAACTAAATTTATAATTCATCATGATACTACTGACTGTGTGTATATGTACATGCTGGAATACATTTTTAGACAAAAACTATTTTATATTATTTCTTTTCCACTTTAAAATTTTGGTAGTTTACTTTCTGTACATTTTTTATACATTTTATGATTAGCACTTTAAAGACTAGACTACTATCTTTGAAGTAATAGAATCTACATGTTCATTTCTCCATGGTCAATTTACTTTATAGTCAATGATTCATTCTTAACTGTATATATGAAATTTTTCATTTTCTAAAATAAACAAAATACAAATTTTCAATGTTTAAATATTTCCAACGTTAAAATGTTTCCAGTCTTTAAAATCTTTCTAATGAATCTAGTATAGCCTCTTCTTAAATAAACTGAACTGAATTTCACATGTTTGGTATTGACTGCTACACATTGATGAGCATTTCACGTGCAGGGCTTTGTGCTCGGCGGTATGTATATCTTACATAACAGACCACTCTGTTTTAGGTAGTATATTTTGCCACTTGCATCTCTGTGAGGTTTAGACAATCTTTAGATATCTTTAGACCAATGTGGACTGTGAGTTGTACTGTGTTTTCTTCATGGGGAGAAAAAGATGCCTCTTTCTTTGGATAGACATAGTCCCAAGCCAAGATGAGTACCTTGGAGATCAGTTCTACTCCTTCTCAGATACTTGAACCCCAAACTTTGGTCAAAGGTAGAAAAAGGGAAGTTTGGAAGTTAAATGGCTTAAACCAGGATTCTATAAAAAGTCTAAAATTAGAAGACACCTAAAGGTGAAAAAATATTTTGTTAAGAAAATACAGATACACATACATATGCATATAATAATATATCAATAATAATTTTAATCTAGATTTATTAACAGAAGCAAAATCATGACATTTTTTAAGAGAAGAAAAGAGTGAAATATAACACGTAGAGTTGGGTTCAATTAGACTTAAAATGAAAGACAGGGAGAAACAGAGGAAAAGGGAGAGAAGTCTAGAATATTAATCATCATGTTTTTAACAGAAATATCTCTGGGTACTAAATTTTCAGTGAGCTTCTTTTTTTTTTGCTGATTTGTTTTTAAATTGAATTCCTAAAATTTATTTTTTTTCATTCTGTACTAAATATCATATTTTTCATATCATATTAACTATATCTAATATCTAGGTATGGTGATTTTTCTAAATAAAAACCTCAGCTATTTTCATAAATAAGAATCAACTGATAATGATCTGATTTTACACAGAAGACATGAAATTTTCTGTCATGGATGCATTTCTGAAGTCATTTTAGTTATTACTGAACATCACCAGACATAAGGGTGACTTTTTCATTAAAATAAATTATATTTAATAATTTAAATGATTACGGGAACAATCTCATATTACCAACTGTTCAGCTTAATCAGCAATATCAATGTACATATCTTACCACATATACAATATTTTGGTGAAATGGAAAACATCTCAAAATATTAGGAACCTTGTTTAAACATTTACTGGCAAAATTGTCTTCAGTAAAACATCAATTTTTAAAACTTTCAAAACATCACTTCTCACACCCATATGATGTGTCTGCTTCTTTCAAGTCCTCATCAACACTCCCTCCATCTTCTGTGATTTGAAGAGAGCAAACAGCTCTGTGTTTGAGTTGCACATAAAATAAAAACAAACAGGTTCTGCCTGAGGGCTGTAGGGGCTCAGCTATGATTATTATTCACCTCTACACATTTTGCTGCTTGAAACTTATGACACATTTGGCGACCTCAGATTATTTCCCCATTTGAAAAGACTTTTACCTCTTCTTTAGAAAACGGAACCTGCAAGTAAATTTTATTTTATGTAAGATGCTACTCTCACCAAAAGTATATATGAATAAATACGGCAGCACTTCTAGAAGCACTGCCTGCTTTTTTTTTTTCTCTCTTAAAGAGGGTGTGTACACCATCATGGTGAATAATCTACCTTGCCCATGAGGAAAACACCTCTCCTGGGGGATTTGAACTATGATACTCTTCACCTTGTTATTTTCAGCCAACCTCAGAATATTTGCTGGCTCAAGCATTACTGTAATAAGCTCTGAAAAAGCTTTCATTTCCTAGACCCTTCCTTCTCCAATACTAAGGTGAATATATGGGAAAAATTTGATCTGGGCTTATATAAATACTAAGCCAGATAGAATCCTTTAAATATATATATCTATACAAATATATATTTATATTTTCTATATTTATTATATATAGATTTATTATATATAGATTTAGATGTATATATAAATAAATATATACTATAATATTTAAGTATATTTATATAAAATGTGTTATATATTTAAATATATTTTTATATAATATGTTATATATTTAAATATCAGATATTTAAACATATATATACACACATCACTGACTAGATTATACAATAACTATTGTATAATTCTTCCTATCTATAAGAATGTGTTGGCATCTTATATGTTCCAATGCTTAAGAAATATTCTATAATTATTTTTCTAATAAATTTCCTTATGACCCCCTTATATAGGTGTTTACATATATGTGCTTACGAAAACCTAAAACGTCTACCTATGTCTTCTATAAGATGTGTGAAGTTTCTTTATGCCCCAAAAGTGAGAGGGGTGGGCTTGATATAAGAAAATAGGCTTAATATAAGGGATGGGATAAGAGGGAGAGAAAAGAAGGCTGTGGGAGGAGAGAGAATGGCAAAAGGAGCTTAAGAGATTATTCGGATTCATCAATAAGATTGTTATTGAATGTAAGCTGCTAAACTTCTTAGTACTGCTAAGGTAAAACAGTAAAAACAACCATATAGCAGAGAATGGAGAATCTCCAGAGGGACTGACAGGACACAGTACAATAAAGCAGCCAGCAGTGATGATCAGTGGGACATCAATTTGTCCTTTGGACTGTAGCACCTGCTACTAATTGGTGCGAAGAGCTCACCAGTCACTATGAGGCACAGCACACTCAGCTGTCTCTTGAATATGCTGTGAGGAGCAGGATAGCTAATTGCTGCTGCTTCCGTGCCAGTGAATCAACGTGCTGAGCTAATAGCCACAGATAGAGGGCAGACAGATTCCTGCTAGCAGCTTAAGAGTTAGTTGCTTGCGATAACTAAGGCAGTTGGCATACACCTCAGAATGTGGAGAATGATGGTATGCCTTCTAGGTTAATATATTAAGGTTTTGCTTTTTTTTTTAAATTTTAAATCTCTGGTAACATTTTCATGATGATACAACAGTGGAAATTAATGCCTCATGGAACAAGAAGTGTTCGAGTGAATGAATTGTTTTGAAACTAGATTATGAGTATTTGTTGTTTTTTAAAGGGATGTGCAAGAGGAAGCCTTGGCAAGAAAACTTACTTCATAATCTTCCATGGACTAAAGATGAAACTTTAAACTGCAAGTAAGTTTTTTCCCCCTCAATCTTTTTTATTTTACTTTCAAATTTAAGATAGCAATAAACTACAGAGAAAGTTATAGACCTTGTTTCAGTACAATGCATCTCTGTCATGATATGACTTTCTGTCCTGCTTGTTCAAAGAGCAAAGTAGTAGTAATGTGCAAGTAATTATTTGCTTAAAGAGTAAGCACAGCTGCGTGTTCTTCTGTTCTTTTGGATTACTGAGTGGCGTTGTAATTGTGTTGATGCCAATATGTTAACAAAGACACATGCTTTTGAATTATACCTGTTTGCCATTTAAAAAGTTGATACTCAACCACTTTCTCTACTTCTTTGTCCCTAAATTAAGAATTGACATGCTGTGTTTTGTTATTGTGTGTGTGAATACTGATGCTTTCTGAGGGGTAGTTTCTCAAGGTTATAAAGAGGTAATAGGTAAGTTAAAGCTCCTAACTGTATCCCAATGTGAAATGTTATATTTTGTGTTTGGTTATAACATACAGAATCCTGATGTCTTCACTATAAGCATTTCAATGCATTAGAATATCTCTCATGTTTTGAAAGTATCCAGGAGCATTAACCATTTAGAATCTGAATCTAGGTCGACTTTATCCTTTTAATACAAAATTAATACTGGACAATCTTAACATCTTTCCTACTTTGTACTATGGCATCTTTGATACAAACACACTTTGGTAGGGAGAGGGTAGGCGGGCCCAAATAACAAGTTTCTACTCAGCCTGCTGGAACTCTAATTTGTGACTCTTGTACATGCAGATGGTCATCAAGTTGATGGAATTGTAGCAAACATGCACAAAGCCATTGTTAACTCGAGCATAATACAAAGCCCTCGTGTAAGGTTAACTCCAAGTCATATTCGTTTACTTTCACAGAAGAGCCAGTTGTCAAATACAGTAACCAAATACTGAAGTTATTGTGTTGCTTAGCATTACAGAAGCAAAGTATTGGTTTAAAAAGGCATATTTTTAAACAGATTTTTGCCAGTCAGAAGCTTTTCTATACATGTTCATGTGAACTTGTTTTTCTCTGCAAAATGGCTCTATTATTAGTTTTGTTAGTTTGCTTAACTTGTGCTAAGTGTAAGTCAGTGCATTTATCTGTACATGTGAGTCTTCGGGTTTCAGCAACTTGATCCCCTTCACTCTGGACTCATTCTCCTATGAAATAAAGTGCAATTTAATGTGTGCCCAATTCCACTGAGTGGTGACCTCCTAACCTCTCAGTTGTTGCAATGATGTATTGAGCAGGGACTGTGAATCCTCAAAACATTGCTACGAAAATTATCCCTAAGCATTAACTCTTAAGGGACCTTAACATGTCAGAGTTAGTGCTATCTCCCTATGAGCTGTCCCTCTACAGTAATATGGAGTGATTTTGAAAATCATTTATGAAGAGATTTTAATAAAAACCTTTCATTTTCTGGATTTTTAAAAATACATGATATATTTTATTGCTATTATTTGATGAGATTAGTGTGTGAGCTATAAAATTAGTTTGAGAAATATCAATAATATTAGTTCTAAGAAAAATAACCTCAGAGTTAAAGTGGAATATTTATTACAATTCAGTTTCTTAATCTTTCCATCTTTAAATTCTGCATAATAGGCATTGCTTTTTTGTTGTTGATTTTATCCAACTTTTTTTTAGATTAGCAAGACAAGCGTAAAAACTTTTTTCTATTTTTCCCTCTTTTTTTTAATTTCTCTTTTTTGCCATTTGCAACAATCCCTCAGTATTTTGGTACATAGCCTAATTTTTAAATCATGCAAAAGGTAATTATTATTTTTCTTATCAAAGGAAATCATTACTTTGATCACAAAATTTATATCAAGCAAATAAATGTTGAGTAATTAATTATTCCTGATCATAAGAACTTTTGCTTTATGAGTAAATAATGAGCCTCTATAATAATAGTACAAAGTTTAAAAAAAGAAAAAAAAAGAAGTAATCCCTCAAGTGTGAATGGTTTATACCAGTAGATTAGTTTGCTCATCTTGTTAATGAATGTGCAGGTAGAATTTCTGACCACAGGAACATTTGTTCCTGTTTATATAGTGTAAAATAATGTAGAGATTTCATAATTCAGCTGTTATCTTAACATTTTTCTATCATAGAAGCTCCATTCTGGATATTTACATTTTACCGTGGTAGTAAACCTGAGAGAAATATATGATTTTAAGTTTCACTCAGGGTTTCAAGCTTTGAATAATTAAAGTTGGCAGCAATGATAATATAAACAAAGAGACCACACTGCTATTTAATGGAGTGGGTATGTTTACTGTCTAAAATTTTTATTTTACTTGTGATTCTATACTGACAATAGATTTTGTTAATTGTCTCTTTTTTTCCTTTATATAAATGCTAATGTGTTTATATATATATAATTTTTTTTTTAGTGTGTTATTCTTACTGGGATCACAGGATCACAGGTATACTTGAAACAATTTGTGTTTCTGTGCCTCCTTGGCTTTCACATGCATAATGAAGTGACACAATTATAATATTGAAATAATTATTTTAGGCAAAGTTGATCTTCCAAAACTATTTTCATCATTCTCATAAAAATAAAAAAGTGTTTGGTTATAGATATTTTCTCTTGTAATGGGATTTTTATGTGTTATCACGTTATAATGTGACAGACTACAGACTCAAAACTAACAATGATCTATGGGGCTTCACATATTAAGTTTCATGCTCATATATAACTGAATTGCATGCAAAAATACTGGAAGAAACTGGGAATTCATCACTGCTCATAGTCAATTTTGAGTGAGGAAAAAAAAATACTGTAATTTATAGCAAGATTATGTTCTCTTGGTAGAGTCTTTGTATAAATTCCAAAGGTTAAAATCACTCAGAAACTGAATTAATATGTAAATTTCTTTTAAATTAAATACTGGAGTCACTTAGGTTGAAATGGCAAAAGACCAGAAAATATACACAGAAATTAAAAATGCAACCATTGCCTTCTTCCAGGTAGGGTGGTAGTTAATTTTGATGTGGGTATGAATAGAATGGCCTTGAAGTAGAATCACTACCTGTGATGTGTCAACAGAAGTGCCAGACTTAGGGGAATATGAAGACTAATGTGACTTTATCTCAGTCTGAAAATACACCACATGCTAATGTGTTAAACACACACACACACACTCATAGACACACACATACAACCTATTATTTTACCTAAGAAGCATAGAAACCTCAAATTCTGTTCAAGGATAAAAATGATTTTCCTTGGAAACATCAGCACATTCCCTAAACATTGTTTAACAAGGGTTTATGTTTATGACTCAGCGTTTCTGAATTTTTGGAAGATAACCAGGATAAGAAATAAGATATTTGCAAATTGCTAAATAAGTTAAAATATAATGGTTTCAATCATATAGCAATCACTTCTAATGATGATTTTGTGTGTGTATCAACAATAACAGCAACAAAATAATTTCCCCTATAAAGAGTAAAAGTTTCTCCCTGAGCTCTGCAATGCACAAATTTACTTTTTATCTTACAAGTTGTTTAAAGGTTGCACTCAGCCTCAAATATCAGATCATGGCTATTGAGGCTACAAATGAAAAAGTCGAAAGTAGTCATTATTTCAAGAAACTAAGGAAAATAAAGCATTTCTCTTCTTTAGGCTGGTAAATGGAAAAATTCAAAGCTTGCTTATTCTGGTCCTTGATGGATATGATATTGACAGGAGGTGGAGCTTTCTGTATGGCTTTTTAGAGTGTAAGCATTCTCAGGCCATGGCAGATGTGTAGTTCCCATTACTTTGAAAAGTCATTCATTCTAATGCCTAGTGAAAGGGCGGGTTTCAGACAGAATTAAGCACTGTTTCCTGAGTAGGGGAGGACAGCAGTGATTGCAATGAAGTGCATCATTCAAATGGAGCCCGGCTAATGAATGCTCTCCCTGTTGTTTTCATGGAGGTGTCAGAATGAGCCTTTTTTGATTCTGCATCACTGAATCCTTATGGAAATGCAAATTGTTTATCAAGGACACTTTCTTTCCTTTTTGCTTTATCATTTAAGGGACTGATTTCTTCAACTTTGCAGCACATCACTGGAATCCAGAGAAGGGTCATTAAAACTGGATGGGAGGTTGCTATTTCTTGAGAATCTTACATTTCAGTCTGAAAGACAGAGACACAGAGAAGTCACAGAGAGACACAGAGATACACAAAGAAAGATACAGAGATAATCATACAAAGCAAAAGAGAAATAGAGAATGAATGAATCAGAGTGAAAGATGAGCATAACAGTGAATGATGGGCAGATAGAGAAACTGATGCAGTGAGAAAAGAACAAAATGAGAGGTTCAAAGAGAAGCAGAGGTAGAGTGACAAGGCAAAGATAAACAGACTACAAGAAAACCAATGATAAATAAACAAAACAACAACAACAACAAAATCATAGATGGGGAAAGGGCCTATAGACAGAAGGTCTAAGAGGCAGACAGACACAGAAAGGAACGTGAAGGAAGGAAAGGAGGTGAGAAGGGAGAGGGGAAGAAAGAAGAGACTAGGAAACAAGAGAGCTTGTGATCCAGGAATGGAGAAGCAGACAGATTGTGTGTGTGTGTGTGTGTGTGTATAAAATATGTGTGTGAGAAAGGGTGTGAAGTGAGTTTTCTCATTTTTGAATTGTTGCTATAAAGGATGGTAAATGGAAGAATGCTGAACTAGATGGAACTGAGCCTTAATTGTACTCCAGTCTCTTTTTAGCAATGAACAAGTTATTTAATCTCCATGAGCCTGGTTTATGTCTGGAAAGGGTGATAAAAAGTATATGTAACACATATAAAACATCTTAGTACAGGACCTGAAACAAAGGAATGTGTCAGTGAAAGTAGGGGGGACTAGGATAACATGGACGACAAGGAGGACAAGGACCTCCTCCTCCTCCTCCTCCTCCACCTGTTCCACCCCCCCCCCCCC
>NW_026000000.1:1132560-1185728 GCF_001458135.2 Marmota marmota marmota
CCCCCCCCCCCCCCCAGGTAGAATCCTTGAAAGCAGAAGCTTTGGAGTCAGAGCTTAAGTCAGATCCTTTTACCTTGGTTTGCATATAATATAGTCAACCATTTAATATTGATAAGCTACAATTATTTCATCTGTAAAAATCTGCTATTATTTTCTACCTCATAATCTTGCTTTGTGCGTTGAAAGAAAACATATTTCATTTGGGGCTTTGCACAATGTGTATTTTAGCTATTCTACTATTTTAGCTCAGTGTTGAGAATTTAGTGAGTACTAAATAAATATTTAATAAATGAATGCATATTTGCTCTGAATATTAGTTTTCACGAAGGAAAGCTGAAATGATATTTCAGTATTTTAATACAAAACATTGTGTTAAAATGGTTAATTTCCCCTTGTCTGCTTTTCAGATAAGGGTGGTATTGATTTTCAGAAGTACCAGAGCAGATTTCTCTTTGCCCTCTCTACTACTTTCATATTTGAAATAATAATAGTAGCTTTGGCTGTGAACATTTGTCTTATCCTGCTGGGGACTTTGATCATTTGTATTTAATTGTTTGATACAATGACTGTGGAAGAGAGATCGGGTAGGATTTTTGGAAAAAGTGAATGATTTCTTGTAGTAACAAGGATGAAGTTTGACTAGGAATAATTATATTGGAAAAGGCATAAAAGTGAGAGGTAAGAAGGTTTTTTTTTTTTTTGTTGTTGTTTTTTTTTTGTTTGTTTGCTTGCTTGCTTGTTTAACCATGGATTGAACACAGGAACCACTGAACCACATCCCAACCCTTTTTGGTATTTTAGTTAGAGACAGTATATTGCTAACTTGCTGAGGGCCTCAGCTAAGTTGCTGAATCGGGCTTAGAACTCAAGATCCTCCTGCCTCAGCCTCTCCAACCACTGGGATTACAGGCATGTGCCACCATACACAGCTTTTTGTTTTTCTTTTTTCTTTTTAAATAAGATAAACATGTGCTTACTTTTCAGAATTGCAAGAAAGGGTGAACAAAAATATGATCAAAAAGGATGTGTATGGATTGTAAATGAAAATGTATATTATGAAAGTACTAAAGGTTTTTCTAGCTTTAAGGTAGATTATGAGAAAATAAAGTACTTTGGCACAAAATAACCAAAGAATCCAAAATTTAAATGTCAGTTTCTTTTTTTTAACTTTAAAAACATTCTTATATTTTTAAATACTGAACTATCATCAGTAAATAAAGTATTTATCATATATGAATATAGTTTATAGCAACTGAAAAATATATGCAATAGTTTGATTTGAAAGCTTTTTCTTTCCTTTTTGTTGATGTGTTGTTAAATTTGCTTGATAAATGAATGAAGAAACGTTGAGACCACTGTGTGCTAGGAACTGTGTGTGTTGTGCTTTTAAATGTCATCCCTTGAACCTCAGTGAGGTATGTGGTATAGAAGGTCTAGATGTGCCCTTCCAGATTAATTTTATTTTTAAATACCTTTAGGTTTTGAGAGTCTGTAAAACAATCTTACTTCCTAATTTATATTGTAAGCATGAAATAGAATGCTGTTTGAAACATTACCTGCTGCTACATTGGTGTGATAACATTTTATAGAAAATAATACCAAAAAATACAGGCATCTTTACAAAGTTCACTGAAAAATTTTTACTCTGATTACCTGGGGTTCTGAATAACATACATTATATGATTTTCTATTCTGTAATCAAAAACCAGAGTTAAGAGTAGAATAAAATTCAAAAAGCAGATAACAAGTCTTCACTTTATTATATTTTCAAATAATTTTGCAAATGGTAGTAACTTCAGTGGAAGATATTATATAATCGAAAAATGCTAAAAGAAAGCATTTCTGAGTGCTCATGGGGTATAATAAATAGTTGCCATTTAGATATAGATTTATTTTCCCCTCAACATTTATATACACATACTCACAGACCCCCCTACACACACACATAAACAAACACACCTAAAATCATACACATTCTTAAGCAGTTTCTTAAGAGTTTGTTTATTTTGATCAAAGATCAAAAGTCCCAGATATGTGGAACACAATAAGGAAACAAAAGTTCCCTGCCATGTCTCTTAAATCCCTAAGTCTGAAGCCAGTCTTTTTCTTTCCACTTTTCATTCTTGTTGATTGTGTTGTGCCCAGAGTTTGTCAGTTATAATAAGAAAGATAAGGCAGGAATGTAGCTACTCCCTCTTGGTGGAAGCAGAAGTCCTCATAATCTACTTTGTAAAAATGTTGTTCTACCTGTTCTTTGGAGATAACTGACAAGTAGGTGAGAAAAGAAGCAAGGATTGAAGAGGCCAAAGCAATAAGATAAAATGGTGGCACGAACTAAGATATTTGTAGTGCAAGTGATCAGAAGTGACTTTTATTCTGGATGTAGTTTATCAAACTTAAAGAATATATTTATGGCTTGAATGTGGGCATGAACAAAAAAGATATGGGATAACTCCAAGATTTTTGAAGTTGTTACTGAGATAGGGAGAATTGATGTGCTTTAAAAGGAAAGTAAGATTTGAATTTTGAACATATTATATTTGAGATGGATATAGTATATACAAGTTGCATTACTCTGCAGGTTTAAAAGTCAGAAAAGAATTTGTTCTGTATACAGATTTTAAGAAAAGTAGACAGTGAATCCAGCTCTGAGACCCTGCTAAGTTTAGAAGATGTATCAAATTCTGTAGATGGTTGCTGAAAAACAAGAACTAAGAAACAAACATTGTTTTCAACAACTGGAGGTCATTAGCAATCATGATAAGCAGTGCAGGTGCTGTATTAGTACTGAAAAATAATTGGCTTGGAAATATATTGGTGGTTATTATTTTCATTTGTTCTAATATTTACACTTTCAAGAGCTTGTTCTTGTTTTTTGTTACTTCATGTGCTTTTTATAAAGATAGTCTCATATCTTCATGAGAGTATTAATTATAATTATGTTCATTTTAATGAAGTCTTATTTGGCATCTTTTACAATATTTTCTCTCTCTGTTCCCACCTTTTATTTATATGTGTTGATTTTTTTTTTCCATTTTCCCAGGCTCCAAGTTTTCCTCAAAGAGACTGATTAATTGATTATTCATGCCTCTCTACTTACATGTAAAAATTTATTCATTAGGAAATGTAGGCTATGGAAACAAATATACCCTCACATTTAATTGCTTAATGTTTACTTTTTGTTCATATAACTATCTGCAGGCTGTTTTTATTTCAATAGTATGTTGGAGATTTGTGAATGATTTTCAACTCTTAGCTTCCAAATTTTCTCTGAGGCTTTGTGTTCCTAGCCATCCTTCTTGGATTAATAAGACAGAAGCTTGAAAAGGAGGTTTAATGGGTCAAAACTGGACCAACATGGCACATGCAACTTTTCACATTTCTTTGTCTGAATCTTAGACACATGGTCGGCTTATCACTATGAAGAAAGTTTGAGACATGTAATTTTTCTCTGTGCCAGAGAGACAAGGGAAATGGATTTTTATTAACATAATGGTGACTTTATCACTCATGACAAGGTACTAAAGAGCTCTCTGGAGGAGCTTTGTGCATGAGCTGCCCTTGTCCATAGGTGGGCAGAGGTGTACTCCCATCACTTAAAGTGACTCTGTGGCAATTTCTTCAGGAAAAAAAGAGTAAGAGCTATGGGGGGAAAAAGAAGTTTGGGGAAGATTTCTTGGAACTTGAGGGAGATCCTGGTAATTTAACTGATATTCTTAACAGAAATTATCTCACCTGATAGCACTATCCTCTTTTGTTTTTCATGGTGTTCCCATTTGCTAAGCTTCTTTCAGGTTTTACAGAACCTGTTGACTGGTTTATATTATCAGTATTCTCCCAATTTTGCCATTTGCAATGTAATTTTCTATACTAAACAGATTACTGGTCTTTCACCCACTTTCAAACTTCAGTGAACTTACAGAATTCACATATTTGCGTTTAGCACTTTTTTATCCTTATGATTTAATTCTTTTAATTCATTTTCTGAGTTGAATATGTAGACAATGACAAATAACTATGTTTGGTTCCTCTAAGATCTTAAACTCACAAATTTGTATTTCAAAATTAAGAAACAGTTTGAGGAGTGATTGTCTTACAAATAGTTAACTTATACACAGAATCTAAAACTCGAAAGTGTTCTTTGAATGTGTTAGATAATAGATCACAAATATACAAATTGTTCTTTGTAAAATGGTAGTTATGATTGTTGATTCTTTGAAAAGATTTAGTTTTAAACTTAAGCATGGGTGAATTCCTTGCTAGTGAAGTATATTTGCAGCTATTGAGTCATCTCAAGGCTCTATCTACTGCTTAAACATACCTTATTACACACACACACACACACACACACACACACACACCTACCTGGCCAGGTTTACCACCATACTCCTCTTTGCTACAGTGTAATTTAAAATTGAACATGGATATGAAGAACATAATGAGAGGAAGAAATAAGCCACTATACAACTCATCAGGAAATTCTCTATGTGACAGTTTTTCAGCAAATCACAGGAACAAGGCAAGGGACAAAACAGAAACAAGATGTATGGATAAAGTACAGTATTCAGCATTCACACAGATAGTATGTCATAGGGTTTTTGTTGGTTTCTTAATATCAAAGAGACTCATGCAAATGTTATAGAATATCTCGATTGTAAAATCAGTATTAAGTTATAAATGGTTTTGAAGTCATCCAGAATGTTAAAGGTGTTTCTGTTGTCTTGTGGGAAATATTATCACAATTTCTGAGATCTTTCATGCTGCCTCTGTGCTTGAATGGTTAGGGTTATTCTCATCAGGGAGATAAATGTCTTTCTTAGGAATCTCACACACACAATGCTCAAGTTTCCAAGGGACCTTAATTAGATAAGGATTTAGATCCATAAGTTCAAATTCAACTTCAAATTTAGTGACTCATCTCAATGAATTATTAAAGCAGTTTCACTGTCTTCATTTCAATCTGGTTTCCAACTTTATTTATCTGAAATCCTCATACAATGTACTAATGACCTCCCTTTTGCTAAATTCAATGCAAGAGTTCGGGTCTTGTCTTGCCTTCAGTATTTGATATACCTGACTAGCTATCTCTTCTCCCATCTTTCATAGCACAGGTTTTTCCTTTGATAAATTCAGATTTTGTTGTTTCCTTTTTAACTCTTATTTCTTGTGACAAATTTCAGGTTCACATTCAGGCCATTCATTATCTTAGTATGTCTTATTAATAAATATTATCATATATTTCCCACAGTTTTTTCTCTCTCATTTTTCCATATTAATTCTATGGTATGTCAGCTAGTACTGTTGACTAATTTGTATCTGCAGATGGAAGGTAAAATTCTAACATCTCCAAATTTCATTCCAGAGATCAGACATGCAACACCATTGCCTCTTGAAAATTCCTTTGAATTATCCTGTGGGTGTTTCAAATTCACTAAGAGTGAAAGTAAGCATTTGCTGTCATCCTCTTATCTCTGCTTCCTAAACTTTCCTTCTTTCTTACATTCTTATTTCAATGACTGACAACAACTAACATCAAATTTCAAGTTCAAACATGTATATCATCCATGATTTCTCCCTTATCTGTTCTGCTAATATTTTGAACACCATAATTTTCCTGTTAGTTCTTCCTTAAATAGCTTTAGAGTTAGACCCCCCTTCCATTTTTTTTTTCTGTGAAGTCATCATCATTTCTCACCTGATACCCAAATCGCCTCACCTGCTTTCCCTTTCTTTCCCCCCTGTACCCCCTTCCCCCACCTCTTGCCTCTGCTCTTCTCTACACTGCTGCCAGTCTTATCATGCCATTGCCTAATTAAAATACTGCTGCTTTTCTCATTCTATGTGTCCAGACTCTTCCTTGTTTAGTCTTCTCTCTCTTTCAGCTTAATCAAGTTTATTCAAAATAAAAGAAAAGAAAAATTTATTGTTCTAAATCATGGAAATTCCAGAGACACAGAGCTGGTTTGCTCTAAGCATCACTTGATTTAAAGATCGAACATGATGCTAGTATGTGCCTGTTTATAGACTTTCTTTGTTAGGTGAATCAGTTCTCAAAATCTAAATGTTGACTAACACTGATGTTAAGCTCACACCATGGAAGCACCCAGTATAAGAAAAACTAAGAAGGTTCATGCCCTGATGATTCTGCCCAAAATCGATATATTGATTCTGCTTAACTCAGATTTACGTGCATCAGTACATCTAACCCATGAAAAGAGAGTGAAAAGCACAGTGTAAGACTCATCCTAAGTCTGGTTCTGGGAGAAGAGAAATTTCCAATAAAGTAGACATAGTATGACTTGACTTGCAAAAGAGAGCACTTGAAAGTAACTGAAGTGGTAAATAATTTTACAGCTTCTTACATTGAACCAAATTATTTAGATTTTTGATGTTGATATTGACCATCATTACTGATGTATGGGGCACCCCTAGGCATGTTTTCTAAAAGTCAAAATTTAGCACTTCAAAAGTATGTACTTTTTAATTAAAGGACTTATCTATATAACATATGTATCTGAGATCAGTCACAGAGAATAAACATTTAGCAGTATGTCTATAATCCTAGCAGCTCAGGAGCCTGCGGCAGGAGGATTATAAATTCAAGCCTTGACAATTTAGCAAGACTCTGTCACAGAATAAACAATAAAGACCTGGGGATATAGTTCAGTGGTATAGTGCCCTGGGTTCAGTCTCCAGTACTACCAGAACAAAACTCCCAAAGTATGTTACAGTTAGGTATAGTGGTGCACGCCTGTAATCCCAGATACTCGGGAGGCTGGGGCAAGGGGATCATAAGTTTGAGGCCAATCTGGGCAGTGTAGTGAGATCTCAAAATAATAAATAAATAAATATTAATAATAAAAATGAAAAGGGCAAGTGATGTACCTCAGTGGTATAGTGCGTGGCTAGCATCTGATTGACCCTGGGTTCAATCCCCAGACCTGAAAAGTAGGAGAAGGACAAGGAAAAGATACTTGGTCATTCATTCAGATTCTTATACAATGTGTTTTTGTCTTTTCATCTTCATATATAATAAATATTTTTAAAATCTTGTACATTTTAAACTATATTTGTCATGCATTCTTTAAGATGTTTTCCTTAGTTTTAAAATAATCAGGGTCATGGAATAATTAATTGTATGATATGATTCACTAATAAAGGGAGATAATTTTTTTACATCAAAAGTGAAATTCTATGTGAAGCTTCAGTCTTCAATGATAACTAATTTTGACTCACTATTTTTTTTCTTTTGGTGTGTGTATGCATATGATGCTGAGGATTGAACCCCAGCCCTCATGTGTGCTAAATACATCCTCTCCCACTAAACTATACATCTCTGCCCATCAGCAACTAATTTTTTTTAGGTTAATCTTCTAGACTAGACAAGCAAAAATCTATAATTCCAGCAATAGTTTATAGCAACATAAATGTCTTTATATAGTTAACCTTGAAAGGAATTAGCAAGCACAATTGTAGTGGAAAAAGAAATGTAAAGACTTGCCATACCATGTTTTATTTTATTTTCATTGTTTTAAAGTAAGAAGAATTGTTATTTTAGTAACCAACACAAGCTTGAGGGAGGAAAACTGAAAGTCAAGAATACTCAAAGTAAAGAATAGATGATAAAACACTATGGTTTGTCATTTCATTGTATTCATATAGGTTCAAGGATCTATACAAACGTATTTCAGTAAACATCCTCTTCATTAGAAATTTGCTATTAAAAAACATTTGCTCATTCCTGATGGTAGTGACCATTTTGATGTCAACACATATTCACTTAATAAATAAATCAGATTGGTTTCTCTTGATAATTATTTTTTTGTGAATAGTCTATTCTTCATATCTCTGATTTCTATAAATACCATTATTAAAGACATTTGAAATCTGATTTCCTTTGGTTCTCTGAAAACATTGTCGAATATATTTTGTCTATATTTTGATCTGGTGTTTTTGAAGAGTTACATATGGAAGATTTTTTTTTTTTAGCAGCTCCTCCTTTAATTGGTGACGGTGGTGAATGATATGATAAGTGCCTATGCTTGGTGAGCATGTGTGTCATATGTAATTGGTTCAAAAGCTGCATCGTGGGTTGAACTGTGGACTCCCAAGGGGATGTGATCCTCTTAGAATGTCTCTCAGCACTGACAGACTGATGAGAACATGAACATCACACTCTGATATTTTCCATTTTTGTTCCATATATTTAAAAACCACATAATGATAACCTATGATCATTATAAGAATTTTTACTTTCAGTAATACCAGAAACTAGTTAAATATTTTGTGTTACTTTACATGGAGAAGTGAAAGAGCATATTATAGTTTAAAAGTGGCCACTCAGTATATTTGTTGAATGAATGAATGTAGAATACATGTAATTTTTTATACTATTATGCTCTAGGAAATCAGCATTTAAAAAGAAAAAGAAAGCAAATTTAAAAAATCTCTATCAGTAATGTTCTTTCTTACATAAATTTCAGTTATTTTTTCACTTTGATTACAGTTTGATTGGGCTAGGGCTGTAGCTCAGTGGCAGAGCACTTGCCTAGCACACAGGAGTCACTGGGATCAATCCTTAGCACCACATAAAAATAAACAAATAACATAAAGGTATTCTGTCTGTCTACAAATACAAAAAAAAATGTTTAAAGTAATACAATTTGAGTATATATAGTCAATAATTCTCAATATTAGAAACATAATCTTCCCAGTTTAAGAGAGTCAAATCGATATAGATAGATACAGATGTAAATATGGATACAGATAGATAATTAAAAAACTTTCCATATTTTTTTTGGGGGGGAAAGTTAGAATATTTTTTGCATTGGTGTCTTTACAGATACTGAATATATGCAAATACCTAAGGTAAGGTGTCATTATGCAATGGCTCTTTAAGAAAGGAAACTCATGAACATCACTTAGAGGGGTGTTTAAAATATATAAGGAGCTGGGATTGTAGTTCAGTGTTAGAGCACTTGCTTAATATATGTGAGTCACTGGGTTCAATTCTCAGCACCACATATAAATGTCCATCAAATACACACATACACACACACACTTTTACTGAACATTATAGGGATTCTAACTGAATACATCTAATCGTTTTTATCTCACAAAACCATAGACAGCACATTTGTATTAGAAAAATATGATCTATATTTTTCTATTTTACTCATTAAAATTATAGCTAATTTTCCCACCTCCAAATAAGACTTAGGTGGTGAAATTCTCAAAAGAAAAAGTAGATTTGCTATTTATACTCTCTTAATGATTAATTTGTTGGTATAAGAAAAATAGATATGAATAATACACGTGTCTATTGAATAAAGTAATTATATTATAGTCAGAAATCATTTTACATTATCTATTGCATTTTGATTTTTATATTAGTATTATCATATAAATATAATGGAAAAAATGTAAACACCTTGCCATAAAAAGACCCTCTTAATTTGATTTATTTATCTGGAATGGTGCATGAAGTAATTAACCTACAAATATTGTAGATAGTGATTTCAGTTACAATTACATTCATCTTTATGATTTTATCATGATAGCATACTCTTAAGGTATATTAATAGAATTAGATGAATAATTTACTCAGTAGTTGGCTCTTTATTTTTTCAACTAATTTTTAGAGATTCAGAACTGATATAGTAATCAGTCCTTATTTTAAGGAAAATGGGTACTGAAGTGGGATGTGTAATCAATCATATATTTAAAAATCATTGTACGATTCATTCATTAGTCCTCTATTCCTATACTAACGCTAGTAACTAATGACTTCTAAACCTCAGTTGGAAGAAAAATTATAAGCAATATTCTGACATCTCTGTTGACATGACTGGCTCACTCACATCTGGATGCTGGCCTTCTGTTGTTGATCCACACTGACCTTAGCTGAGAATACTGAGGCTATGTGTATGTGCTTCACATGTCACATAAACTGCAGACTATGAAGACATGTTATTATATTGATGAAAAAAGACACATAAGTCAGGGCAAACCCAAACACTTAGATACTTTTTAAACTTTTCATATTTTAAACCAAATCATGTGGTGGAAATCAAGAGTCCTAGTAGGAAGCAATTATGGTTATACGGTAAAAGAGAAGATATAAGGTAAATGAAGTGTATGGGCCATTTTGAACTTTTGCTTTACATTTTAAAGAGAGTATTATCTGTTTACCTCAAGATCATCCTACTAATAGAATATCAGAAAATTGTTTTAGGGATTTATACATTAGTTTCAGTAGTGGAGCATAAAGTTGCATTCCAGTAGCTATGGGAATTGGAGAACTATTGTGTCATGATATCTGTTTCTGTAAGAAATGTAGAGAAATTGAAATGTCTCATTCATTGTGGCTCTGACACCAGATTCAGAAATTAAATGAGAAATTTGGTTTTAAACCCTGAGAGATGAGGGAGCTAAATTGACTGGGATTTTTATTTTTTTTATTTTATTTTTTGGTGGTAATTTAAGTGGAAAAATAATAATAAGTCACATAGGAAATTTCTTGACTCAACAAAGGAATAGGGATGGGGGAATGGTCATGTTAGAGGTTACATTTTTAGGTAGAGAATATAGGATTCCTTCAGGGTTTTCTCCCATGCTGATTCCAGTTCAGCTCCTACATCCTTAGTCAAATGTCTGCTGTCTCCACTCTAGATTGTGATAAAAAGAAGATGGAGATTCAAGCCTATGATATGTCTTTCAAAGAGTCTGTCCCTACAGAGACAAATGGAGGTTAATCTTCACTCTCCCTCTGGAATGCAATATTTATTCAGGGAACAAAATGTACATTCCCCTTCCTCGTCTCAGCCTGAGTCTACCAAAGACTGGAATAGAAGGGCTTGAAGATGAGGTGTTATAGACCTTTGTGTTGGTTTTCAAGCTTATTACACAGAAGAATTGGGAGATTTTTGACTTGAAAGATGAAGAATGTTGATAAATCGGTGGTTTTGTTGTTGTTTTAATGTGTGTTTAGACAAAGAAGGAACCCAGGGCATGCTTCACAGGTAAGCAAGGAAGAACTCTGTCAGTTGTTTCATAAAAAGACTCTCAGAAAATATACTTATTATGTATTACTCGATATGGGAGCTTATTTGAGTTCTAAAAAACCAAGCTTAGGAAAGAGGGGAAGGGGGTTGTGGGAGAAAATCAATACAAACCATTGTTATGGTTTGGATGTGAGGTGCTCCCTAACATTTCCTGTGTTAATGCAGAAACATTCAGATTGATGATATGATTGGGTTATGAGAGCTATAACTGAATCAGTTCATCCTAGTTTGAGAAGACTAACTGGGTCACAGCTGTAGGTAGATGGGGTGAGACTTTAAATGGTCACTGGGTACATGTCCTAAAAGGGTACATCTTTCCTATGGCCACTTTCCCTCTCTCCTCTCTCCTCTCCTTCTCCTCCTCCTCCTCTTCTTCTTGCTCCCTCCCACCCTTCATCCTTTCCTCCCTCTCTCCCTCCCTCCCTCCTTACTTGCATCCATGTCCTGAGATGCTTTTTCTGCCATGTTCTTCTGCCATGATGCTATGCCTCATCTTGGGGCCAGAGTAACAGAGTCAGCCAACTATGTACTGAAACCTCTGAAACCATCTGCCCATAATAAACTATCCTCACCTAAATTATTCTTGTCAGGCATTTTGGTCACAGCCATGAGAAGCTTACCAACACATACACTTTATTCACACATTATTTCAGAATTACAGAACCAGGTAGGATAGGGAGGAAAAGGTTGAGATAGGTTTCTGCGGACAAGGGGGGAAAGTGAATGGTTATTTTATAAAGCACCACATTTGCACAAAAGCCGTTTTTACCAAAGGAAATATAAAGAGGAGACATTTTCATATGATGGAACTGATTTCAGGTTGCCTCTGTTTTTTGTTTATGTTTTTCTTCTCCTCTGTGTCTTCAGACCTGATTTTTGGGTCATAATGATGATAATGATATAATAACTTGTTCTATTCTATATTGCAGACAGACTTTTTGTCCCAGTCTGAATTGTCTTAGGGCTTTGACAATGACTTAAGATAATGTGGCAGATGGAAAGCCATTCACAGATTGAGTATGTTGGTCCAGTGAGGATAAGGAGCTGGGTGAAGTCAGAGGCAGAAAAATTAAAGTATTATCTCATATAAAATTAATTAATTTACCCACATTCATTGTCTTAAAATTTTAGACGGGAACCAGTAATGTATAGGGATGTAAACAAAACAAGAAGTAGTTGCATACTTGACTGTATGTTTATACATATTTAAACATGTAAGTTTGTGTTGTCTTTTGCCCTGTCTTCATTTCCTTGTTTTGTTGATAGTATCAAAATATTCTGTGGAAGACTCCTCTTCTCATCATTAATTCTAATTTGTTCAGGTTTGTTGGTAACATCCTACCCCAACCCCCCATGTCTGGACCTAGGAATAGGTATGATGAATCTGAAGCACAGTGGTTGGTCAGCTTAGAAAATGTGTCCTGATTCAGGCCAAGTAGAGCATATGTCTATCCGCACCAGGAATTTGTCTGTAGCACTTGGCATATTGCTACTATATTTCAACTGGAATATAAGTACACATCCCCACATATGTCATGTTTGCAGAATAATAAGTATATTTTCTGTGCATAATTATTTACTTAGAATGTTCTTGTGCAGAATTAAATTCATTAGATAGATATAATGCAACTAAGGCCAATGTTGTAAATTTAATATGTTTTTGATAAATGTAAACATTAATTTTACTTTTTTTCTGTACATGACCACAAGAAGAATATGAGTCTGAATTCATAGTGTTGGAACTAGACTTTTTACAACTCTTTTGATGCTTTCTATGTACTTGGGGAGGGCTGAGCATGGAGTGTCTACAAGAGCAGCACCAAGATTTTCTTAACTGCACAATACAATGAGAATCACTTTTAGAGTATACAGCAAGTTTTCTTCCTGCCCCTCCCCGCACCAAGGGAATTAGTTAACTCAAGCATCATTTCACAGTAGGCTAGCATCATTTTATCAGATTATAGTGTACTCCCTACTTGGGTGTAGAAATCAGGCTGATCATCTTTTGTAAATTCTGAGCAGTAAATAGATAAGAAAAAAATTCAATGAGAAGGGAGATGCCAACTAAAAATACTAGGCCCCTTTCTACTATGTTTAGTGGATTATTCTGTAATCAATTAAAAATGGAATCAATTTGATAAGTTAATACTTTTTAATTTTACTTTGTTTGACATACAACAAATTGAGCAACACTTCTTGCTAGATAAAACAAGGGTGTCCTTTTGAAGTCTGACTTTCCAGCATTTCCTAACACTTAAAATAGGCCTTATTAGTTTAATTTTAAAGACAAACTGAAATTAATCAGAGTTTCAGAAAGTGAAGCATATTGATTAGTTACAGCTTCGGGATGAGAACTGAGGTATATCTGGCTACAAGAGTCCATGTATTTTCACAGTGTCATGCTTATAGATCATGCATCCATATGGCATACTCAAAATTCACCTTTCCACTGATGATACATATTACTGTTCCTATGAAAATAAGTGTCAATATTTTATTTTCATAGCACATGACTAAATAATCCATCCTTTATATAATACTTCTAAAGTTTGGTTGATTTTGTTTTATAGATCTCTTCCATAACTGCACTGATTAAAGACTGAACTTTTTTTAAATGTCCCTTGTCTCTGAGACTTATAAGACTATTTCAATTATTTGCAAATGTGTTTCCCCTGTGTTATGACAAATCTAAATTACTTGAAGTAGCATAGTACGACTTTGTAAGTTTCTTCTATCTAAATGTAAACACACCGTGCCAGCTGTTGAGGTAATTTAAAGAAGAAAACTTGTGTTTGAAACAGTTCTTCATATGGGTAATATTCTTTGAAAGCACCAACCTACTTCCAGAAGAAAGGTTGTCTTTAGAGGAAGCAGATGGTAAAGATATTTAGTGAGATACCATATTTAAATCCAGTGGGAACTATACAAATTCAAAGAACTGATATCCAATTCTTCACACATAGAAAAATAAAGTTTATTTTAAAAATACCAATACTTTTTGTTTAATGTATATTTTCTCCTGGACTCAGTAATTCCAAGCATATTCACTGAAAAACATTTCAGTACAATTATTCCATAAAAATTTTTCATTGGTTGTAAAATACAGCAACAATTTAATAATTACGTTTAGGGAATTATAAACTTAAATTAAATTTATGTGTGCTTTGATTATATCCTTGTCTCACATAATTAAAACATGAAAAGAGTACATTTATTCAAAGAAATATGATGTTTCTTTCTGTGGTGGACACCTAGCTGCATAGGTGTGTTAGTTTTTGTGAGTGATACGAATGTCATGTAACATATGTTTGACATTTCCCATTTGGCCTAGATCCTAAGTGTATCATGTAGACTACTTATGCTATTTGTTTAAAAAGAGGCTTAGTTAGAGGTGATAAAGTAGGATTGTAGGCTAGTTTTCTGTATTGCAGATGTCATTATCCTTTGCCATAGACAACACATGACCAGCTGTCATCTTCTCCATTGCTAAGTTTGAGTCCTTTTGAAAATGCTGTTTTCCTAAGGAAATTTCCATTTTTCTGGAGGATTTTAAGTTTCTGATTTATAACTACTGAATTATGTTGTGAATCAGACACCTGTGTCTTATCTTTCTGTGGTATTGTGAATAACCAGCTACCACATATCTCTAGAATGGCTTATTTTCACTTTTTAAAAAATAATTTATATGCCCAAATTTTGATTTATCTTTTTCAAATTTTCCTGTTCACTTGATGAGTATAAAAGAAGCCCCATTTTTGTTTATATCTTAATTCCTGGTGCTTTGTGTCCCTCTCCTTGGCTAGAAATTTGATAGCACTTTCCCTTCCTCAAAATATTTCCAAGAATGTCTTGATGTTATGAGAACAGCTCTTCTTTATTAGCTTTTGTTGATTACGCAATGAAATATCACAGTTCATGAACCAAGAGCATAAAGAATAATGCCTTTAAAATCCCCATTCCCAAGGGACATATTTCTGGTTTCATATGTCTTTTTGAGAACAAATAATTCTCTTGTTTTCCAAACATTACAAATTTTGCAGCTAGTTGATGGTGAAATCTCACCATGTGTCAATGATTCCCATATTTACATTAGATCTCAAATTGATAATTTCACATTGCATATAAATTATAACAAGACTCATGTTTCTATTTTAAGTATATTATCTTTGTTTTAGGGCTTTGTTTCTTGTTGGCCTTGTTCAAAAGTATTGCCTAGAACAAGTTTGTGCCACCTTGGACTAAGGACTTGCTTATCTTACATGGATAACTGTAAACATTACTTGAGAAATGCTTTGGGGAACATATTGTAATTTTATTATTGACATAAAATAAAACATAGTAAAGTACTAAAAAACTTTAGTGTTCTATATGAGAATAAGTGCACATACTTCTCATAAACTCGATATGTTCTGTGGTTTTTTTGGTGCAGTAACAAAAACCAATTCTGAACAATTTAATCAAAAAGGGAACTTACCTGAAGGATTTTAGTCCATAGAATTGATGAGAAAGTTTGACAATAGGCTACTATAGAAAAATCCCTCCAGGTCTCAGTAGCAAAAATATATTGTTAATGTTGACAGAGCACCTCCAGTTGAATGAATGAAGTCCATTCATCTTTCTCATTCTCATGTCATTACACTCAATTCAAATTACAGAGAATGAGAGTGGTATTCACTTACATTCTGCTTACTCTGCTGTGCCTGTCTTTTGGCTATGTACATTCCAGCTGGACCATCATATAAAGGGAGAGAATCAGGGATATCACAGAAAGTGGAAGAAATGCTGGGTTTAGAAAAGAAAAAAAAAAAAAGGTCACCTACAATGGAACATACTTATGACTGAATCCTTGTACTGGTTGTTAACAACATGACAGTTTAGGTTATAAAGAATGTAGATTTAATCTCAAAGCAGAGTTTTATTTACTGGGCTAAGTTCCTTACTGCCTTGCTGGGAAGTTTGGCTCATGAAAGCAGTTGTTTTTCTTGTAATCTGGCTTTGGGAGGGTGCAATGGAGCCTATTTTTCTCTACAGTATTGCTACTTAAAATGTATTACAGTTCTCTCTCTCTCTCTCTCTCTCTCTCTCCTCCCTGGAACTGGAGGTTTTATATACATAAGAGGAGAAATCCCTCCACATAGGAGCTGCAGCTAATTCCTTTAAAGTCCATAGAAACACTCTGCGAATAGGGGAGGGTGAAATTGAAATCAACCTTTGGCAAGTGTTGCCCAATGCCTTTTTAATACAGATTTTTGTTCTGGTATTTCAATTAATGTAAATCAAATGTTAAAGACTTGAATCTCTTTATTAACAAACGTAATTATGACTACATATTTTGTCTGCAGTTATCAAGGGCTTGTGCATTTATTTCAATAATTAATGTGAGATTTAACATAACCAGTGAAATATTAAAAAAAATTAGAGAAATATTAAACAAAATTTCACCTAGTATTATATTTCATGAAATCTGACATAATTAATACACCTGAGTATATCCTAATTTCAAGGAAAATTTAATCTGTTCACAATGATTTGCCAACCAAATATTATTCCAAAATTACAGCAAAAATGTCAATCAGAAACTGAAGTATAAATAAAATGAAACCTGACCTCACAAGCTTTGAAAACTATGCAAGAGTATACTTTGAGTTTCTTTGTTCCATTTTTCTTCTAAAACAATGATGTTTAATGACACTTATTCAGAGAAACATACCTACTAAACTTCCATGGAACTATGGATTTTGTAACTGACATTGAGCAAAGCCCTCATATCCTCAAATACTTGGGTAATGTAGTACGGAGAATCTGTAGAAAACAGTGTCTGTCCATACCAGAAACTTTCACTGTTAGAACAAAGGGAATCTATTAGTATGTCACACAGAGATCTGATTAAACTCAATGTTACACTCAATTAACTCTTGTTAAACTCAATCAGTGCAAATATATGACATCTGTGGTTTAACAAAATTTTAACAATATTTTCATTAGTTTTATCTGGTATTAATGGCAAAATTTGGTAAAGTGAACTTGTATCTGGAAATTCAAAGTTTCTAATAACAAGTTTCTTGATTCACAGTGCCATTCTCTTCTGATTTTTCTGTACTCAGTGTGCACATAACTAATAACTCCTTTTAGGAATCTTATTCTTTTGCTAGCTTAATTATACTGACTTGGTTCTTATTTGCAGAATATTTTTTGCAATAAACAAAGATCTAAAAACTCATGCTACTAGATGGAAAACTCTTAAAAGTCCCTCATTTTCTGCCTCTCTATTATTTATCAATCCGTTCTTTTAGCAAAAAGAAATCTGTTTTTACCCACCCCCATTTTTTCCATTTCAATTATTCTTTGAATAAGTACAAGAGTGTGACAGAAATTACTAAACACTCATTTAGCATTCTTACTTTTATGTGGAAATGAACACTACTAGAGGAAAGAGAGATCATTGAAACTAAAGAAGAATATGTGTCTTAAATCAGATGGATGGTCATAGTGAAGCACAGCGAGACTTGTATAAATCTGCATTACCTCCCATTTGTCTGCTTTTATTACTCCTTGGGAAATGTCTACTTCATTATGAGAAGACCGCCCCATATCCTTGAAATCCTCCTCTAACTCAGGTGAAGTGAGCCTTTTCTATACAATCTTGACTCTTGACCCTATTCCTTCTTGAGGACTTGCCTCATTTTTTTTTTTTTTTAAATGGATAACACCAGTATTGCTTGCTTATTTCCTGAGCTGTCCACAGTGACTGCTGCCAACTCTCAGTTCATTCTCAGTCTGGAAAATATCTTCAGCTAAGAGGAGCCACTGTGATCAAGATTATATCTATACCCCACCAAGCTGCCAGCTTGACTACCAAGTAACAAACAGAGCAGTACAGTGATTAGTTTGTTGTTGTTGTTGGGCTGATATGGAGGAATTATATAAAGGTCTGTAAAAATCAAATTAAGATAGGACAGCTTAAAGGTGCTGATTTGGAAATCATTGCATGCCCATCTTAGTGGTTGTTTCCAGGTCAACCAACCTGTCATTGTTCATGGTATCAGAAAAATTAAATGTAACATGTTAATCAAAAATTGATATTTAATGAAGCTTGACAAAAAGATGGAGAGGATGATTTATAATCTATATAGTATACACATTTTAAAAAATGAAATAATTATATTTAAAATATAGCTTCTGTACCCCAAACTACTTCTTTCTTCCTATAGACCAGCTATTGATTCACATTGTCTCCACTGTTATACCAACTGTCCCTTGTTGCTTATTATCTCATTATGCACCTAGTAGCCTCAACTATACCTCCCCATCTGCAAGAGCATAGAAAACAAATAATAGGTCCTAAAAATGAAGCATATTACATATCAAAATCAAGCCATCTTTTCAGAAAAACATGCTGCTTTTAGAAGTTTTTTTTTTTAATTTAAAAATGTTTTTTGGTATTCCTTTTATCTTGCACTGAAAACTGAAGCTTTCCGTGAGTTCTTATGAATTGTCAAGACTAAAAGTTATCTTTCCACTCACATTCACAGTGCCATGGGTATTCACCTTCATGAAATGCTATATAAAATATTTGTTAAAAATAATTGCCCTTATATTTCAATAGATAGGAAATTGAAGTCTGGGGTCTACAGGTATGAACTTCTGTTGAAATTTAGTTTTTGTACATGTTGGATAATTTTTTAAAATGATGATTACAATAAATAAGTGGACTGTGCTTCTATATCACAGATAACTTGGTTTGTTTTATGAACCAGTTAGACAAATTAGCCTCTTGAATTAAAATGTCAGTTGATCAAATAGTTTCATTATATTGGGATCTGATTGCCTGAAATTACAATAAAAAACTCTCAACCCTTAATCTTATTAGGATAAATATATGAAAATGATATTAAATCAAATTATTTCCAATATTACTATTTAATGTAAGACTTACAGGTAGTATTATCAAGTTTTTTGAGGCATTTATCTCCCTTACATTCTCAATTGTAAATTATGTATTCTTTAGTAGACTGTAACAACCTATAAATTCCCTCCATATTTAGATTACACATTTTTCTTGCTCAGTTGCAATCAGGGTTTAGTAATATGTTGATATAATATAGTCCAACAGCCTTAGAAAACATATTACAAATATGATGCTTTTGATCAAGTAAACCTAAAAGGAAAAAAAAAACACTTTTCCCCCTTCTTTATTAAACAGATTATCTTCAAAGCAAGAGGATATTTAATAAGAAATAAAACTAATATGAAAACAAAGGAAGTAAATGTCAGGTACGAAAAGTAGTAAGCCCCTAATAATGACTTACCTAAGATTTCAAGAGCAGTGGTTTCTAATATTTATCCACTCATTAAACACTGTGCTAAGTTTTGACATTTAGATTTTGCCTACTAGTAGAATTTTAATGAAAATAATGGTCTCAGAGGCTTAGTAGGTAATACTGTCTGGAATAACTTACCACTGGTGAATTTAAGTATATAAGGTTTGATATGCATAGTTTTATTTAATATTAATTTATATATGGATGTAAAATGTGGCTCTGTGTGTCTGCTTATTCTTGGTGAAATATATATTTAAATTTGTGACATTTGTTTTTCCATTGTTTTTCCTTTCAGGATAAAATAGAGGCATTTGATTCCATTCATTTTAGATTTGAATCTATCAACTTTTAGTAACCCCTGATTGTTTTACTGCCTTTAATGATTAAAACAGAAATTTATTTAAAAGACTATGAATAATTCCAATTCATCTAACCCTGTCTTTTACAAAGTGTCAAGCAGCAGACATTAAGTAACAGATGGCCAGAGATAAGAATTGGGTCTCTCACAATTGTGAAACTGACTTCATTAAAAATTATTTTATTATTATTATATGATGTTGCTAGGCTTTTTCCTTCGATTACTATTCTCAGTATTTTTAAAGTCAGAAAAACAAAGTCAGCTAAAAAAATCAATAACAAATTCTTAAAATGAGTCAGTGTAGCAATGGTTGAGAAGGGCAAGTTCTCAGCATGTTGATAGTAATTTTTAACATGTTTATAGAAGAATCAAGAAATACTGAAAGCAGCACATCTCCATATGACAAGATGACGATTGTCCCTCTTCCATCCAAAGCTGTCATAGAGGATTTGGCCAGATCTTTTCTCCCCAGTAGGACACTGAAAGTCTTTAGCATCTACAGATGTGAGTGATTAAGATAAAGCCTACTGTGGTACTAACAGCCAAGGGTAAGGAACATGGATGCTAACTGTACCTGATTTTTGAGGAAGGAAAATTGAGATTTTTCATTCATATTTTTCAACAGTCTACATGTGCTGATGACCAAAATTCTAATTTACTAAGGACAAAACCTTACAGGTTAAAAGAATTAAGTACCCATATACATTTGTATTTCATTTATGACCCATGACTCCTTTAGATCTTGTTTCTTCCCTTAAAATAACATTTTCAGATGCTATTTCCAAGATTTAATTGCTTTATACATCCTGAATGTAGTTATAATACAAGGAATGCTTGAATTATTTATTTCAGGGAGTAAATCTTTAATTATAGGAAAATTAGCTGGAACAGGATTATCACAAAGAGTAATGTACTTGAGAATATTCATTTAATGTCTAAATAAAATTGTTAAAACTTTGGAGTGTGAATTGTATATACACATTAAACTATATGTTACTCTGTGAATATTCAAAAACATTATGTCAATTAAAAATAAAGTATTGGAGCTGGCGTTATGGCTCAGTGGAGAGTGCTTGCCTAGCACTTGAAAGATGCTGGGTTCAATCCTCAGCGCCACATATAAATAAATAAATAAATAAAAATAAATTAAAAAGTACTTAAATTTATATAATATTAAATTGCCACAAAAACACACTATACATTTCACTTATTTCAAGTTCTTAGAGGTTTAATTATTTTTCTATCTTCAAATATATTTTAAAACAAATAACAGGAAAAGCCTGTTATCTTAGTAGGATTTATGTATAACTTTTCCTGGTAGATGTTTTACATTTAATGACTGACATTAACATCAGGATTTACAAATAAGGCTTAATTCTACCAAATATTTAATATACACAATGTAATCTTCTTTATTGTGCAATGTGGTGCAATAGCAAACATTTTTTAGACATTAAAGTTACCTGAATTTACATATACAAAAATATTCACTTATTAATTTATATTTGATTGGTAATACTGACCATTTTACATATATAAGTAAATTGAAAGTATACTTTGAAAACCTTTAAAATGGATGTGTGAATTTAAAACAAATATAAACCTATCTTCTGTTTGCTGAGTTTAAATGTCAGTATCACAAACATTTATAATTATGCCTTATTTTTATTTACAAAAAATATTCTCTTTGCTTGGTGTTTGTTCATGGTAGCAATTTGTTAAGCTCTAAGCTCTTTTGAGCTTGTACAATTACTCTTAATACTCTAAATTTTTCATAATATCTGAACCAATACAAGCATACTAGTAAAATTTACTTACTAAGAAGGTCTATAACATCATTATTCAATCCTAACTGAATTAATCCACTAGGTTTGGGAGAGATTAATCCTATGATAATCTTGAAAATAGATGTTTGGGAAAAATAAATAATATTATCCAATGTCTAATGTAAATGCGTTAAGTAACATCCTGAAATAGAAAATCAAAGCAGAGTGTATTTTCTTCCAAATTTCTTACTTTGACAACATGGGTTCTGTACTCTCCAACAGATTTGACAAGGTTAAACCTATGTAAAATGGTAGTTTCTTTTCCTCCTTTTTCTTTGCCAACATCTCTCATAGCATGAACAGATGGACATTTAACTTCATATAAAGTTAACAATTGTGGGGGAGATAAAATAATATCTGGCAGAAATAAGGAAAATCATGATGATTTAATCTTTCCTAGTATGAGGAATTCAAAGTAGCCATATGGGCCAAAGACACCAAAGCAGAAGACAAGTGAGTAAGAAAAGCATTTCAGGGTATCAAAAGCAAGTGTAGTTTAAAAAACTATTAGTGATTACAAAATGGACATATATGGCTATTCTCCCCTAACCCTAAATACTTTGCCATACACCAAGTGGCTATCTTAAAGTAAACATTTAAAATAAAATCAGGAGGGCTAAAAGAAAGGTTTAATCATCGAATTTCAGAAAATACTAAATGAGGAAGGCTCTAGAGAAACTAATGGGTCTGTTTTAGGTAACTGCCATCGTAGTGAATTCACTCCATTACATTTTTGGTCTTTGTGATAAATTCACACAGAATAACCCAATTGATTAACTTGTCAAGCACAAGTCCAGGCGAGGGTAGGCAGATCAAATTGATGGATAAAATACCAAGAGTACATATTTGGGAGGCAGAGCATAAACTAGAATATCCTTTCCAAAAAAGAGAGGAAATATATGCTAAGCAGGTTCAAAAGATAAGTATTCATCTCAAAGACTGCATTGCATGCATCACTGAACTACCCTGAACATTTGAGCATTACACTGACTGTATTTTCTGGAAGGGATGATTCTTGTCAGCCTTTAGACTTTACTAATGGAGTTTAATATCATTTGTAAAGAGGTAACTGTGAGGAAGACGTCAGTAGTTGTTAATGAGTGCTAATAAGATTTGATTTTTTTTTTTACTTTAAAATGAAGTGAGCTCTGTATCTAATTTGATCACTTGTAGCCTTGTTAACGTATTCAAATAGAATAATGGAGTGAAGCCTGCATATAATACCACATGGTATCAAGGTCATGCCACAAAATTTCTAGCAGTATCTACTAATTCATTAAAAAATTCTCCACAGTAAATGTGACACATATGTCCTATTCAAGTTTTCCATGCCTTCGAGCTGCAAGAACTTTTTTCAAAGATAGACAGGTTCTGTGTCTGTGTTGCTTGATGTGGTAGCTTTTGGTCACATGTGGCTATTAAAATGTGTCTAGTAGGATTGAAGAAATGAGTTTTAATTTTATTGAACTTGATATAATTTAATTTAAATAGTCACAAATGATTATTGATTAAAATATTGGACAGCAGAGTCTTCATGTATTTACTTTCATCTGAGGAATAAATTAAAAATAAAAGACAAACTTATTTGCTACAGAATTTAAGAAACATATTCCCAGTGTAAGAGAAGGTTTATGTCTATCAGTGCTCTGAGTTGCAAATAATTATTTCATACTGACTAGTTTATGCAGAAAAAAAGAAACACATGCACCCCTGCGCACACGCACACACACTCACGCATACACACACACACACACACACACACACACACACACACATTGCTCAGGCATACAGCTACCACAGCTTGCCTGCTGACTCTTGAGCACTGAATATAGGAATTTTGTCACAACTGTCTCCCAAGGGTGGATGCTTCTGATGTCACCTTCAGCAGAATAGGTGCTGTACAGAACCTATTTTCTTATGCCATTTTGTGTTGCTGTCTCCTGTGAATGTGTCACATTTGTGGATCACAATTTGCATGTCGATGTCTTATTCATTAGGAAATTTAGCTTATGGAATCTCTGTGGCCCATCTTGGACATGCCTAGACTTACAAAGTACATTTATAAAGGGTGCTTGGTTCCCCAAAGTTATTAGTCCCAAAATATGAGAATACATTAAACTACATTATAGTCTCAGGCACCATATTATAAGAAATATTTCTGCAAAAGTTTTAAGCATCTTGTAAATTACAAAAGTTAAGTTATATGTGCTTGGTTTAAAGAAAAAAAGAAAATGTTATTGGAGATTGCATATTTTGCTGGCAAGTGTCCTGTCATTTGGTTCAAATAAATTTATGCCCTGCAATGACCAGTGATAGAAATTCCCCTGTTATCTTTAAGTAAGGCAGTTTTTGTAATTTCAATATGAAGTATTTTGCAACCTTGATTAATATTAGCATTTAAAAACATGTATTTATATATCACTTACCTACCAATCAGGACCTAAATACTCATCAAAGTCTGAAAAAAATATATATACACACACACATACACACACACGCATACATACATATACACATAAATTTCATTTGTGTTCAAAAAATTTGAAAGAAACGATACATGCATCCCATCATGTTTAACCACAAGAATGGGCTCAAAATTGAAATGAGTAGTACCCCATGTATATATAATATGTCAAAATACATCCTGCATATCTAAAAACACAAAGGAAAAAAGAAAAAAAGAATAAATGATAGATGCATCACTTTCTAAGGACCAGAATATATGGAAAAACTAGGGAAATAAACTGTGTTTCCATAACAAGTCACAAAGTTTCATCTTTATAAAATTAAAGGTCCTGTCCTTGGCTTTGTGGTCTACCTAGTTTTCAAATTTATCCTTCTTTGGAGTTTCTGGAGTGTTAAGAGCAAATACTAATACTGGGTCTTAACTTTCTCTGCCTTTTAGCTTTAGTAGATGAGTTCTTGTTTATATATTACCAGGAAGATATTATACTTTGTCTTTAGTATTCAATGGATGGTTAATCATCTCTAGGAAGTGCTTGCTATCTCAAAACAAGAGGTGCCACCAGCAGGAATCATTCATTTCATTATTTTTATAATTATTCACATAAGACCTACATATTTGACACATCTCACCTTTTGGAGCATTTCTTTTTACCAGTGACCTATTCCACTTCACTATCACGGGAAATTTTTATAATTATAAGACCACTATTAAATGGTTTTTCTGTAACCCACCACAGTGAAGTGATGGAATCCACATTTCCTGCCAGGCAGAAAGCATCACAGTTCCTTAGTTCCATCTTCATGTCAATTTTCTAATGTCATTTGTGGCACCAATAGTGGATGTTGGGGTTCCCTTTAAAGCAGACTTTGAAATGGAGGCTATTTGGGAGGATATGCATTAGGAAGTGTTTCCAGGATCAATATTTGTTGGTCTATGTCTACTTAACTATTTCTGCTTGGTTTTGTTTTTTTGTCTTATCTCCTCAATACCCATGATGATGATGATGATGATGATGATGATGATGATGATGGTGGGTGTAGGGTCAATGGGGAGGCAGGGGAGAGAGAGACTTGTTGTGAACCTAGTTTTAGGCTTGAGATGATAGTATCTACCTCCAGAGTGAACTTATTTTAATCTGCAGATGGTTAAAATGTTTTGTTCAACTTTTCTAATAATTCTCAGGAGATAGATTTATATAAATGATTAATTTTAGCATTAAGAGAGATAAAGTCCAAGTTGGTACATTTCAAAATATAGTTACATTGGAATAAACCTTGCAGGCATCAATTTCAAGATTATTTGGCTGAAATTGTGTATTATTTCCATTCATAAACATTATAATGCCAATGAGTAAAGGGGGAAAGAAAATGCAAATTGCAAAGAATACAATTTACATTCTACATTTACAGTTTGTCTTGGGTCATTATATGCACATTCACTTAATCAGAAAAAAATCTGTTATTTGAAATATCTATTTTCCATGAATGCAAATTTGTTTTAGACAACTATATTGTGTTTGAGTAGTTGAAAGGAACTTTGAGGAAATTCAAAGCAAAAAAATAAAGAGTTGATAGCAAATCAACTCTGATATAATGTTTTTCTCTATAATAATTTGTGATGGATCGCTCCCTGAATTAAGCTGAGGAGTATTATTTCTCTAAAATCAATATAAGAAATATTACCAAGGACATTTCTTTCTTTGGCACATAAAAAATATGTTTTGTTAACTTAAGGATAAGCTTTGGCTTTCAACTAATCTCTCTCACTAACTCTTCAAATACCACCATTAAAAAGATCTTTGTGACATAAAATCCAAGATAGTGGTATTTAGCCCATAGGTCATAGGATAGACAAGTTAAATGAAAGCCTAATCTTTTTTTTTAATCACATAGGGAGGTTCCATGTGGTTTTATATTGCTATCGGGGTGTGAATGTGAAACCAGATTTGGAATACTCTCACAAAGCCATATGTTTTTGCTAACCATTTTTAACATGACAAATGAACAAGAGCCCTTGGGAAATCTCAGGAAAGACAGGATGGGGGAAAGAAGTAGCAGATGACTCTTAACCCCTGGGAAAACTGATATTATAACCAACTCTTGGAAAACGGTGGGTGGTTCAGGCAAACAGGAAAGCAGAGATGTGAGAAACAGAAATTGTCTCTTACAGGCTTCAGTTTTGAATCTATCTTCTATTTGTTTTTTTCTTTTCTAACAAGTAGGAGATTTGCAGAGGGTTAGCCCTAAGGTCTCTTTTGTGAATGATTTTGAGGAACAACAAGGCAAGAGAGAAAACAAAAATAGATATTTATGTAACTTTTCTGGGGTTTGCTAATTTCTATATGGTATGATTCAAGAATGCTGAATAATGTGGATAGTTGAAAGAAACAGAACTTCAGAAAAATAATATCCTGAACTAATCACAGCATCATGCAGTGGGAAAACCTGCATGATTATCTAGTTCTGCTGAACAAGACCACCCTATTCTGACCTTTCTGCTTGTTTGTATTAAATGCTCATTAGCTTCTCCATTATTTCAATAAGAAATTGTATAATGAACTTTCTCAATTCAACTATAACATATGTTTACTGTGCAAGTATATGTATTGCATAGTCAAGTAAAAAAATAGACTTTAGGGTCAACCTAGTTTCATTCAAACCTCAAATTCTGTGCGTGACACAGAGGCAGGCATCCAATAACAAAGTAACGACTTGGTCAATCATCATTACCATCACCACCACCACCACCATCATCATTATCATTTGCTTGGTATTGATCTAAATGCAAAGATGAATATGATGTGGCCTTGTTCACTGAATAGGGAGAGGGAGGTAGCCAGTGTTTGCAATATCAAGGACAGTGATAAACAATTTCTCTAAGAACTGTGAAAAGCTAAATGTCCTACTAGTGGGAATGGTTTGGGAAGAGTAAGAATACAATGACATCTGAGCTGAGGCTGTGGGAGGGAGAAATGAGAAGAATAAGGATAACGAAAGAAATTACAGAGGATGAAAAAGCATTTTCAGGATTACAAGAGTATCTGAGAGTACAGTTTGAACAGAGGACAGTACTTTTCAGGATTGCTGTAGTGCACTTCATTGGTTTAAGGGTTTGGAGAGCTGAGAAGGGCCAGTCAGGGAAGGTTGGATATGCCATTCCAAGCAATCGGGGTTTGGTGCTATAGATGATAATGAGGTATTGAGAGATTTGAAAGAATGATATTCTTGTCTAAACCTGAAACTGAAGTACAATGACAAAGTAACATACGAGATTCTAGTTATTTCTGAAACAGGGTACACATGATTTTGTTTCAGTCATCTCTATAATTTTTTTCAAATGATCATTTGATCTCACTCGCTTTTTAATTATTTCATGAAACTACTCTTTTTCTCTGAAGTCCTTGGAACATTGTCACATAGATGATGATCCCAGTCTTAGCCTCTATTCCTAAATATGATCTGATTTATTTCAATGGTGGCAAGTGTACTTTCTCACATAGATTGTAATCTCCCTGAGTGAGACATCATTTTGTAAATAAATCAGTGGCACTGCTGAGGCTTTACAGCTCTTCTAATCCTGTTCACTCATTTCAAGCTAAATGGGGGAAAGGATGGGTTAAATGGCTTATGGACCCAAACAGCTTGTGGCAGAGCAAGAAGAGAATGTGTGAGTGCCAGGTGC
Organism: Marmota marmota marmota; assembly: GCF_001458135.2. NCBI lineage: Eukaryota > Metazoa > Chordata > Mammalia > Rodentia > Sciuridae > Marmota > Marmota marmota. The sequence goes on from NW_026000000.1 coordinate 1,160,277, forward strand.
TCTAAAGTGTGAAGTTTATATTTGTTCCATACCTCCATGCTGTCATCCATCTCATCATTATTCAGGCTTATTTGGAGTCCTCTGTTTATTTTTTTGTAGTTTAGATAGTTTATAGAAAGAAATTAGATTTTAGAGAAAAATAGAACAGATTGTACAAAGAAGCCTTATAATCCTCAGAATGCATGTTTACTAGTGTTAAAAAATTTACATTAATATGGATCATATGTTACAATTAGATCACCAATATTGATACATATTAACACAAATTAGTAATTCACTCACATTTGATTACTTTTTATATAATGTTCTTTATTCCAGAATTCCAGAATACCATGTTATATTTGTCCTAGCTCCTAAGGTTCCTTATGACTGTGACAATTTCTTCAACTTCTTGTATTTTTGATGACCTTGACAGATTTGAGGCTTGCCAGTTAGGTATTATAAGATACTATTGTGTGGGAATTTGTCTGATTTGTTTTCTCATGATAATATTAGTTTTTGTGTTTGGGAGGAATTGAGAATACATACTATCCATATGTTTTATAATTGTAGATGTTGACTTTGATCACCTGGATGAAATGGGTTAGTCTGCCTCCTCTACTGTGAGGGCACTCTTCCTTTTTCTCTTCCAAACTGTATTGTTTGGATGGAAGCCACTACCATAGCCCACACTTAAGAATAGCAATTTTACCTAATAAGAGGTTTTTCCGCTGCCCTACCACTTAATAATAATTTATTCTTTCATTTATTCATAGTAATATCATCTCATGAATTCTCTCTCTCTCTGTTTCTCTTTTTAATACTGCACATTGAACCCAGAAGCACTTAACCACTGGGCCACATTCTCAAACCTTTTAATTTTTTTTAAATTTTGAGACAGGGTTTTACTATCTTGCTTACAACCTCACTAAGTTGCTGCCTGGCTTCAAACCTGCAATCCTTGTGCCTCACCTTTCTGAACCACTTGATTACAGGGGTGCCCTACCACATCTGACAGTCCTCTTTTATATTTTGCATTATAACCCAGTACTGGTAGGTTCTTCTTTTAGTTCATCCTTAGGATCACTGGCATTTTATTCAGTCGTCTTTAATATTTTAAAATAATTTCTTAGTATTATAAATATTCTAAATTTCAGTATTCTAAAATACTTTCAGCGTAAGAATGAATTTTGAGCCAATAAATTTATTTTGCAGGAACCCAAAAAGATGTTTTCATATTAAAGATCCAATTTCAGTAACAATACTCTTACATCTGTAATGTTAAAATGTAGCTTATGGTTGCAAATATTAGTAAATACGGGTTGTGGGTTGAATGAGAAGTTTATACTAATCACAAAGCATTATGATAATGGACAGACTTTCAAATATATTTTTATAAGCTTAAAAATAAACTAATATTGGTCAATATAATACACATATTGATCTTTTAAAGAGCCCATAAGTATAGTAAACCTTAAATATTGTGAATAACTTTTTACATTGTGATAAGCACTTCAATAGAATGATAAAAAAATCCTTGTAAAAAATATTTTTATTTCTCTAATCTGAATGGAATGTGTATTAAGAAGATAAAATTTTACAAAAGTTTAATAATTATTTTTATCAAAACAAAAGATCTGTTGTTTTTGCTATTTTTCTAGCTAGAAAATAGTATGCTTTAGATAGTTGATTATTATTCAAGAAATTAATTTCTTCATTAATGAATAGATAAATGGATGGCAATTATATGCCATCTCTTTTAGCTACAGTTAAAAATGTGGTGCTAGAGAATAATAGGCAATCAGCTGAAGAGTATACTAGTGCTTATGTAATTGTTAACTGGATTTTTTTTCCCTATCTAACTTACGTGGTTTGATTGTTTCGCTATTTTAAAAAATTACACAAGATCACTTAATTAAAGCATTATCCATTAATTCTTCAAATTCTCATACATGAGAGGATCTAATCTTTTTAGTCCTCATTAAAATAAAGATATAATGTTGAGCCATAATTTTTAACTTTGATTACAACCACATACATAAATGATAACATACAGGATAAGTTGAGAGAATAAGAGGCTCTAAGAGAATTTATAATTTTATCTTGTGTCAATAAACCAGTAATAGCTGAATGGAACTCCTATTTCTCAAAATTAACTGTTTAATAGAATAATGCAAAATATAATGGTGAGGTTTTATAACTTCAAATGTCTTTCCATCTTTTTAACCAAAATTGCACCAAAACTAAACAAGAATGCTTTGCATTAGATTTAAAACAAAAATGCATATATGAAGTTTTCGTATGTGAATTAATGTGTATCAGCATGCCTGACTGAAGCAGAATTACATCATTTTAGAGATAAAATGAACCAGCCCTTGTTATTCATGCTTTCTGATTCACCAGAGCAGATCCCACATAGGATTATGTGCTTTGTGAAATCTCCTTTAAAAATAGCAAGGTGATGTCATCCTAATTACTTTGAGACATGGCATTATGGATTATTTCCCTATGTGACTGTGGGATTAAGTTCAGTTTGAGGTTTAAGTAAGATGTTTGAAATTCCAATAATACGTGTGGGTACCAGATTTCTATTAACTTTTTTTTTTTTTTAAACCTAAGTTGTAGGGTTGAGATTATTCTCTGGAAGGCCTAAAGAATTTCCTTGCTTAATACAAATATTCATTTAAGCTCCCTCTCTCACATGGCTAATTCAGGGCCACAACAGGCACAGGGTTGGTGTCCAAAATCAAAGTTGGGTACTTCAAGGAGAAATCAAGCATTCCAGAATCATAGTTTAAATTCCAATGGTAGAAATGGAATAATATTATTGCTTTAATGTTAATCATTGTCATAGCAATAACAGGAATACACAATTTGTATACACTGAGCAATTTTTAGTACTAGATCTGATTTTTACTGAGAGTTTTTAAGGCAATGTGATAGTGTCCTCATGCTCATTATCTATTATCTGTACTCCTAATAGCCTTATTGATAAATTGGATGCATTAGCCCTAAGAAAAGAGAAATTGGAGTACTGGTATTTTGATTCACTAGTCATAACTGACTTTCAGTGTTTCAACTTTTTTACCTCCTAAATGGGGAGGTAGAAGATTAAAACAAATGATTGCCTGTTAGGTCCAATAATGCTAACGACTACTCTTACTGTTAGTTTCCACATGAGAAAAAAGCCTCAGAGAGGCTCCACTGATACATTAAGCAACTTGCTTAAGCTCTCTTAGTTATTATTTGTCAAAATTGTGATTGAAATCTATATTTTGTCTAGGTACAAAGTCAAATCAAAAGAAATCAGATACTAAGGCCAAATTTAAAAGAATGCCATCATCAGGTATTGGAGTCAAAGAATGGAAGTGATTCTGGAACTTAATTGTATGAGATCATATAAAAAAGTGAAATTCTTAAGTTTTCCTATGTGAATTTTTTGGATTGATTAAAGATCAAGATCAAATAATTAATGATAAAAACCTTATTTTAAATATTTCATTTATATTGTTTGAATATTGAATACTGTTTAAGAGCTAAGAATATTATGTCTCTTCCCTGCAAATGTTTTAAATGATGGATAGCTTGGTGGATTTCCTCTAGTAGTACAAAATCTCACCTTAGAATACAAGAATGGTAACAGTATAATCCTTTTGTGTGTTGTGTGTGTGGGGGGGAGTGTGTGAATGTGGCGGCAGTACTAGGGATTGAACTCTTGGGCACTTGATCACTGAGCCACATCCCCAGCCCTATTTTGTATTTTTATTTAGAGACAGGGTCTCACTGAGTTGCTTAGCACCTTGCTTTTGCTGAGGCTGGTTTGAACTCCAGATCCCCTTGTCTCAGCCTCCACTGATGGATTATAGGCATGCACCATAGTGCCCAGCACAATTACTAATTTTCCAGATCAAGATTTCCATGTCTGCTATTATGGACTTTATTTTCCAAAAATTCCCCAATACTAAAATTTCTTCATGCTGGTAGGAGAGAATTTTTCTCATTTACATTGTTAAGGAAGTTTATTTTTTTATGTTACATTAATAATCAATCCCCCTCCATTTATTCAACAATACTTACTGTTTAAAATTTTGGCAATTTAAAAAAACCCAAATTTGTTAATATATACATGTCCTTCTGACAAAACAAATGAATAAAATGCTCCTTTTATTTTTATCAAGATGGGATCCAAGTTCTTAGATAAAATAATTTCTGGGATGTAAATTCTATTAGACCCCCAAATCTATGTAAATTGTGATTCTTTGAGTTCATAATTACATACATTGTTTCTGTATATTCGAGTTAGCATTTTCCATTTTATTTCAAATTATATAATTTTATATTGTACCTAATATTAACTTTTGAGTAGAAGTAATGGGATCTAGTAGTATACTATAAATGCAAATTTTTAAATATAAAAGATGAAGAATTGCTAGAGTGTTTTCTATTCAACCTGATGTAAAATATTGTTACATTCAACCAGAGGAAACACTGTGTTTAAGGATTTGAAGCATTCATATGAATGTACCATTTTTTCTTTTCTGAATTTAAATCTAACTTGAATTGCAATACATTATTTCTTTATTTAGCTACAACAAAACAAAAGTGACTAAAGAGTAAGAGCAGCTCTTAGAAATTAATTCTCACAAAACTAACTAGTTGTTATTTGATTTGGGCTTTTTAAAAAATTTTTATTGAGTGAACAATAAACCCAAGTGTAATAATAAAATAAAGCTCCCATATAGTCCTCAAATAAAAGCCAAATGTAGTCTCTATTATTAATGTGTCCTGGCAAATCTGGTAATCATGAAGTAGCAGCAGAAACCAGACCAAAGCATTCCTGATAGGATTCATTTTAAATGTATACTTAATGCTTAGTGAGATACAGAAATTTCAAGAAATTTAACATAAAGATAAAAGCAACAAAATTGTTCATGGAGTGTTTGAAGAATTCTAAAAGACAAGTAGTCTAAGTATGTTCCTGCTTATATAGAGGATCAGCACTTATTACTCTTATAGCAGTAACTCCTGAGACATTACACAAATTCTCTGGAATCTGGTATTGTAAAGTAACTTTTTATTATGTAAGAAAATGATGCATTGAACAAAATAGCAAAAATATTTTTGTTATAACATTTTAAAATATTATTAAAGTTTTATTTAGACTTTTTAGGTTTTGAAAGAGAATATTGTATAATATTTTATAGATAATGTGATTATTTCATAGTAGAAACTGAATACATTCTTTTTAAGGCTGTTCTGAGAAAGTGCATGCTCTCCAAAATGCTTGATAAGCTATCTCTCCTTTGGGAGTGTTTTTCCAATCATTTCTTGCTTACATAAAACACAACAAACTGCAGTGTATTTAGTAAAAACTGGAATGTAAAACTACCATAATAGATTGATGCAGAGAAAGATTATATGAACTCTACCTTTGAAATAAATTGATTCAAGTTTCATACTGCTAATTCCTATTTAAAATAAAGTTCATGAAATAATGATACAGAGAGTAATTGAAATCATTTTTAATTAGTTATATAACTTTCAAATATATTTAATAAATTTTACTTTTCTTAAAATTTATATTTTCATACTATGTTTCACTTTATCCTTCTGGAAAAGTGAATAATTATATTTACTACTGAGAAAAAATAGATTCTATTGGTGAACATGATAATTTTTTATCATTCAATGTGATTTTAACTATATGCATCACCAAAATAAAAATGACTAGAAAATCAATCTTAATGCTCTGATTTATTATGTTTTTTTTCTTGATGTAACAAAATGATCAACTCAAATGTACATATCCCTACAGTCAACAACTATGAATCACCTGGGGAGAGTTATTGTTTTTTAGATTTTTTTAAGATGTTGATGAACCTTTATTTTGTTCATTTATTTATATGCAGTGCTGGATTGAACCCAGTGCCTCACACATTCTAGGCAAGTGGTCTACCACTGAGCCACAACCCTAGCCCCAGGGGAGAGTCATTTTTAAGATATTTGTGATTAATATGCATACAAAGATCAAAATGAGAAGAAAAAGTTAATGATAGAATGAATAATTCAATGTTTATTCTTTATTTTGTTTTAATGTTTTTTTTCAATTGTTATAAAGTCTGTTACTATTAGCAAATTTCCTAAATAACCAAGGTTAACTACAGCAGTGAGATTGGCTGAATCATGGCCCCCTATAGATATCCCCATCTGAAACCCCATAACCTGTGAGTATCTTACATGGCCAAAAGGAATTTGGCAGGTGTAATTAAGGTTATAGGCTTTGAGATAGAAAGATTACCCTGCACTACCAGGGTTTATTCAGTCTAATCACATGAGCCTTTAAGAGCAAAGAAAAAATTCTTGCTGGAAGGAAGAGACAAGTGGCAGAAGGAGAAGCCAGAATGATTTCAAGTATCAGGAGGTTTGAACATTCTGGCAGCTCTGAGATGTGGGAAGACATGCATAAGGACCTGAGAGGGATCTCTAGGTATCGGCACACCCCCTTGACAGCTACCAAGGACACAGAGACCCCACTCTAAACAGAGGTTCCAAATTCTGCCAACAACCTGAAGGAGCTTGAAAACTCATTCTCTCAAAGCTCCTCCTAGGGTCCTGGTTGGGTAACACCTAAGTTTAGGATTTGTGGAACCTGGAGGAGAGAAGTGAACAAGTTCAACCCAAACATCTGACCCACAGAACTCTGATATAATAAACAAGGTGTTGTTTTAAGCTATTTGTTTTTTGTTCATTAGTTACAGCAGCAACATGAACCTAGTACAAGTATGTATACATACTGGAGCTCTAGTGTATGGCTTGGTGGCTTTAGTTTATAATAACATATTCTATACTTGAATATTGCTATGGGTAGATCTTAAAGATTCCCACCACACAAAAAAGCACAGAAACTATATGAGGTGACAGATATATTATTTAGCTTTTGCACTAATCATTTAATAGTGAAAACATATATCAAAACATCAAGTTGTATACTGCAAATATATACAATTCTTATTCATCAATTATATCTTAATAAAGCTGGGATGAAAAGAAAAAAATGCAATTTAATGCCAACATTTCTATTGCCATTAAATCAAGATATAGTCAATCCTTTTAAATATTCCACTGCAAGAATTATATTAATAATTATAAAATACATATATATATAGGGTTATTTCATTTTTATAATAGGAAGTAGGGAAGAGAAAACTTAAGTCTATGAACAAATAAAATAAATTTTCAAAACTCTTAAATAAAAATTACTTAATGATCTCTTGTCAGCTAATTTACTCTGAGAATAATAAGTAATAGATTATAGGTATTGAAAGTTAATGTTTTTTTTAACTATTTTAGTCTTCTTTTTTAAATTATATATCTAAGTGGAAAATATTTGAGAAACTGATTAATTGCTTTATTAATTTAAGGTAATCATTGCATTCTTTACATTCACAGAATTGCAATTCTTGTACAATTAGTATTCCATAATAATAGAAGCACTTTAAAAATTGAATCCTGATTTCATGGCAGTTCTTCATTAATTTCTTTATTTTCCTGAAGAAAAGTAACTGATTTCACACCTTTCTTTTTCATTTTATCTAGTTAATTTTAAGGCCTTTTCATATAATTTGTCGTATATAATCACTAATAATAATAGCATTATTTAAATTTATAATACTTTAAGAAATATGCTCAGTGCTTTACATTTAAGACTCTTAATAAGACCACAAAAGAAATAATATTATTTTCTCTACTTACCAATAAGGCTCAGTAAAATTAAGAAAACTACATTAACCCAACTGATCAGTAGAAGTGTTTGACACTGTTCATGCTTTTTATCACTATTTGGTTCAGTTTTATATTTTGTTAATGTAGTCTTGGGTCTGGTGATGTTTTTCTATATATTAAATAATAGAAAAGTAAAATCAAATATTTTAAATACTAATTATCATGCAATATGTGCTAAATAATTCTGTTTTAAATTAATTATGCCATTAATAGAAATAGTATAATGCCAAATAGTTCTCGTTTCATAAACATTCTTTGAAAAATAAATTAATTCTCTCTCTCCTCCATTTCCCTCTCACATTCTCCCTCTCTCCTTCTCGAATGTGATGAGCAGCTTTAGAAAAAGAAAAAGAAATTAATATTTTTATTTAAAAACATCTTTATTCATCATCTACTTTATTAGAGATCCTAGCATGTGTTTGAACATATGACAATGAAAAAGTATGTAAGAAATAACTTACATGGAGTGAGTTTATATTCAGCTGAGTCTGAGTCTAGTGGAAGACAAACCAGTAATATATGGTAATAGATGGTACAAAAGAAAAGGCAAAGCAGAGAGATGAAATAATGTGTGGTAAAGGTGCTACTTAAAACATGGAAGTTAGATGAGGCTTCACAGGTGAGTTGACATTTGAGCAGAGGCCTAAAGAAGGTAAGTTGTGGATCCTTGTGGCTCTCTAGAGTAAGATCTTTCCAGAATAGTGCAGAAATCCTGAGGCAGGGGTGCACATGGCACACCTAAAAACATCTCATAAAGACAATGTTCCTGAATCGGAGTGAGTTAAGTTTGGAGAGGTCATAAATTTGTCAGGACAAACCTGTTGGCTTCCCTGAGATGGAGATGTGACCTGATTTGTTTTTAATAGAATTACTATGGAGATAACAATGTTGTGAAAAGCTCTGTGGATGGAAATGGAAAACAAAACACCAAAAACTTTAAAAAAAAAAGTCATAAGCTTGGGCTACAATGGTAAATTTAGGTGAAAAATCATGAGATGTAATATCATTATAGATAGAATACAGCAAAGAAGAGGAGGAAGTATCAGCAAAGAAAACTAAGAAGTTAGATAAAAGGGAAACCTAAAAAGTGTTGATACTTGAAAATACAATGAAGACATTTTTTGAGTAAGGAGATGTTGCTGAAAGCTGGGTCCTTGTTCCTGATGCCAATCCATTAACAAGGACACGGTTTTGAGAAAAGGAAAAAGAGGTTTATTGCTTTGCTAGCAAAGGAGAAAAACAGGGACTCCTGTCCCAAAGGCTATGATTCTGCCCATCAGCAGGAACACGGGGCTCTTAAAGAGATGATTCAAAGGCTACATTTCACTTCTCTGTAGAATTCACTTGTTAATTTGGGAGATAGTCATTTCTGAGATTTTCTGGTACCATTCCCAAAGTCTGGATTACTTCTTCCTATGGTGGGTGTGTACTCAAGGAAAGATAAATTTGCCTAAAATGGGAGAGAAAGGTAATCTGTTTCTCCTGAGATTAAGAAGGGAGGAGGAAGGAGAGAGCAAGAGAAAGAAACATGTCCATTTAAAAAATAAGTTGCAGTGGTAGAGCAGCGAGGGCTATATTCAAAGCATAAAGTGGACCATGGTTACAGATAGAGTAAGCAGCCTATCAAATACTGCTAATAGTTCAACCAAGATGAACCTGGAGAACTGACTTGGACTTAATAATTGGACTGAATTGGATTTAATAATCTAGTCACTCATAGTACAGTTTCAGGGGTGTAGGAGATGTAAAAATAGAATGATTAGAAAAGATTTGAGTGTGAATGAGACTGCAGAATTTAAAAAAATAGATTTTTAAAAAAACATTGTAGTGGTTGTAATAAATAAATCCTGACTTTCCATAGGATGAAACCGGGGGATAAGTACCTTAGGGAGTAGAGGGGGCACATTCTACAATCCTTGAGAGAGGAAGAATTGCTGAAGTAATATCCTTAAGCAGATAAAAGCAGCTGGTTATAGGATCATGGGGAATAAATTTATATAAGAATACTAAAATATACTTATAAATAATAAAATACAGAAAGTCTCTTATCACTCACTGCCAATTTATTGTATACTACAAATTTAACAGAAAATGTTCAGATTCATCATATTCTAAATTTCAGTAAATACAACTTTTTTGTTTTCTTTTTTTAATTTTTATTTATTTTTTTAGTCATACATGACAGTAGAATGCATTTTGACATATAATACATACATGAAATGTACATACATCAATCATATTGTCTATTCTGCTGCCCTTCCTATCCTCCCTACTCCTCCCCTCCTCTCCCATCCTTTCCCTGTATCCAATCTAACTTTTTTGTTTTCTTAATGAAAACATTAATTTAGAATTCCTTCCCAAAGCAAACTACTTTCATTAACTTCTGACTCAGCCTATTTTTAAGGTATATAAGGTTGTGTCATTGTGTAATTCATTTGTAAAAAGGGTCACTGTTTTCACCCTGATTAATAATTTCCTTAGTTTGCATTAACCACATTGACCTGAGAATGTAAATTTATACTTAGCTTTTATGCCTGACAAGATGTTAACACTAGCAAGGATTTATAAATTAATTAGCAACACATGTTAAAAGGCAATTAAGCCTCAAAATAATTTAAAGCAGAATCAAGTCAGAACATAATACAATTTAGTATATTGTTGAAATTTTTTGTGTAAAATCTTTCACTAAGTGCAACATTTTCTCTTTCTTTGGCTGATTATCTCCAATCATTTTATTTATTCATCTTTTAAATTCCTTTTTGCTAAACAAATGAGAACTATACTACAAGTGATTTCATTTTCCCATTACATGTTAATGTTTCAGATTTCAATACACACTAATTTTTGTGACAAAACTTCACATACTTCAATAGAGAAAATAAATAGGTATGTCATAAATAATTATTGTGTAAGTTATACTGACAACGTGAAAATAATAAGCTAGTGCCCTGTGTGAAGTTTTACGTGGGGCAGTTGAAATTAGTGCATATCCCTAGAAAAGTGGAGCCACACAGGTTCTCATCCCCAACTTGAAGGCAGATGATTTCTTGTAAATCATAAACTTCACACAAACCTTAAATAATGGAGCATTTCATAGAATTTGAGTTTTTGTTTATTTTCTCATTCATAGTGGGCTACAGAACTATTTTTATCATGAATAATTAAAAAAGCTGTCTTTAATTTTTTTTATTATGAAAAAAACAAGAAAACCTATGAAAAAATCATTCTATTAGGCTCATAAAGGACACAGATATCTATATATCTATATATCTATATATATTTATATTTATATTTTAATCTTTGCATATTGCCCTTTCTCACTACAATTGCCTACATAGAATTTGTCCATTGCCCTCTGTTCAGATTTATATAGCTCCAACTATTTATATTAGCTCCAACTATTCCTGAAAGCTCGCTAAGACTCTGCCTTGAAGAATGTTTTATTTTTTCATTTCCTTGCTCCAAGCTATGTGTTCTGCCCTAAACATGATGAGCGAGCCATACACATTCTCAGTACATTACAGTGGTTCACAGTATTCTGTTTTCTCTAGAGTATACACTAAATTCTAAGATAAAAATGTATGATAAGAAAAGCTTACCCAGGGTCCTGCCTCTTTTCTTACTACCTACTGTTTTCATATTTTGCTTTAGAAAATTTCTAAAATTCTGTATCTTGCATGACAAACTCATGGAATGAACCACTTTTTAATCAGTTTGTATCTGTAACAAAGTTAGACACAAAGAATGACAAAGTTCTTAAGATAATTAGGGACCATTTTAAGACTACATATGTATATTGCTTTGCCTTATTTGCCTTATTTTCTATTCTAGTTCTCTTTAATAATTATATATTGAACCTAAAAAAGAAAATATTAGGAAAGTTTGTTTCTCTTCTTCAGATTGATTAAAATATCCCTTTTTAAGTTTTTTTATTAGACCTAACTGAATATATTTACATGGCCATCAAGATTTCTAGGAAGTTTTCTGATTTCTCTTGTAACTTTGAAAAAGGTAAAATATTCTGTATTAACATTTTTAACTTAAATGTCACCCAATCCAATGTTTATTCCCAGAACTCTTTTCCGTAGCTAGCAATTTCAGTACAGACACTTTGAGAAAGGGGGATTTCAAGTGGTATTAAATTCTACCCTTATTGAACTTTGAAACTTCCTAACATCTGTTCTTAGAGTCTCATGGAATCTGAGCTTCAGAATGTGAATCATATTCTGTCTTTGTACACATAGAAGACACAGGGATCTCAGTATTTACCACCTGTTGTAGTGCACAGCAATATTGCTAAGGTTTACTGGCAAAGCCCTGGGGTTTTTTCCCTTCAGTATTATTCTTTGTGTTTATCTGTGCCGACCACCTGGTACACTTCTGCATTCACAAAAAGCAAGGGTGGGACCATCTTCAAAATGAGTCTCCCTATTCCCTGAGAGACGAATGAAATAATGTCCTCTCACAGATGGTCTGCAGTGTAAACCTTAGTTGAATATCTAATCATGACAAGTAGTCAAGGATTAACAGAAAGTTGCTAGAATGAACTTAAATTGTGACACAAACTTATGCTTCAAAAGTATGGAGCAAAAAAATATTATTTCAAGATGACAACACCTTTGACAACTACCTTCTATATAAGATGTGTTTGACGATTGCATTTCATTTTTCTGAAACATGTCTAAACAGCTCAAATGTGTGAATGCAATTGAGAAATACTCCCTTTATGATATAAACACATTGGTTTTCACAATTGTACTTTTAAAGCTCTTTATTACAAGATTTGAGCTTTAGATAAATGTTTATTCTAAGATGAATATTTTAACTTTTTAATTTAATTTTAAACAATGAATTTTTTAAAGGATTGTATTTTTTTTAAAAAAAGACAAATTAGTAGCCACAAACTCAAGAGTATGTGTTTGATTTGAGAGTCTGAAGGATTTTGTTTACTTTAGTTTTATTAATGATATAATATGATGATACAAATGATGATATAATGATATGATCCATCAGCTGTGTCCTAATAATTATAAACATCACTTCAGCTTTATGAGAACACGGTATTATCTTCATTGTCACTGGATATTACTGGAAATATTCTGGAGATATTGTTAACTACCATTTCTTTCAAAGGACTACCCTACTTATGACCGTATTCTATTACCCACCCTAGACCAGATCCTTACACATTTGTGTGTGTGTGTGTGTGTGTGAAAGGGGTAAGAGTGTAAAACATTTGCTAACACCTACATTAATTATTTTTATTGAAGTTATTTACATGTAAATACTTCTAAAATGTGGATATTTTTTACTCCATTTAACCTTTTTGCAAGGTCAGAAAAATAAGTTATGTAACTTTTCTCTGTAACATTCTTTTCACATGATTGTAATTATATATGTCCTGACTTTATGCTGTAAGGAACTCAGACATAGGTAAAATGTGATTTAAGTTTAAATTAGTTGGAGAGTTTATCTGAGTCTTCATTTATCATAAGAAAATTGGTCTCTTAAAAAAAAAAATTCACCACATTCAAGGCCTGTTGTGAATAGTGTGATCTCTATGGACTAATGTCAGAATATGCACATACTGTTATCATTGCTTGAGTTTCAATCTCCATAAATTTTACTAACATCTAGTCCCTGGAATGCTCCATTTTCTCAAAAAGAAAGCTTCAGTTCTGCACAAAAGTTGTTTTTTCTGTGAAGTGCATTTTGATTATAGGCACCAGTTGGTTTTTCCTGACCAGAATCCTTACTTCATTATTTTTGCAAAAAAAAAAGTGCTAATATTCCTTTGCCTTTTGCTATTTTCAGTTCATTGATTTCAAAACCTCACCCCATACCTCTGAGTTCAGCTTACTACCTAGGTAATTTGTTTCCTGGCAACTTTAACTAGTTAATATGACATAAAGGTGAACCGAGCCAAACAAAATTAGAGATAATCCTAAGAATTTTGCAGGAAATTCCTTATAGAAATTCTCTTTGGGGAAAGTTGGTGTACAGGTGGAAGGGGTATAGGAAGTGAGAGTTGTGGTCATCATATTGGCCAGCATTACTGGGAAAGTTAAGCTGACAAGCCAATGAGGACTATTTACTTCGTCAGCACATATACTAAACTTTTAGAGAAACCCCACCATTTCTTTTTTTGAATTATCAGTTACTTGGGCTACCGATTATTTGAGCCAGTATCTTCATTATATTTTATGAACTAAATTGGCATTGAATTTATGCACAAAACAGAGGAATGTCTTTTTTTCTATGTTAGCATTCATCAATATCAACTCAGTTCCTCACCTTCCCCTACTCACTCCCTTAGGACTTCTGTGAAAGAAGAATATTGACAAAGAGATCAAGATACATGAAAATTAAATTTTGCCTAACTTCGCATTTTTCTGCCATCTAAAATCAGCACTTAATTTTAAACATCTTAATGTTTATGATACTCAGTCTTGACAAACAAATAGAAAGGACGGATCATTGAACTCAGTAAGTTCAAAGACAGAAAATGATCTAAGAATGCCAATATCATCAAACACTGCTATTAAAAACGCAGGCTCAGGCAGCAGTTCATGAACTGCATGGATACTTCCACATTTACACTTGAATCTCAGTTAATTTAAATAAGATTTCTGGTAGCTGTTTCTGCTATTCTCATTATCCAAAGTGTTAACACATTAGATGAGGTACCTGGTGATGTGTGCAGGAGATGTTCCTTACATCAGTGAGGTTCTTGGTAGGAAAAAAAATACACACACACATACACACACACATGTTGTTATCCAAGTGTTCACCCCATCTGTTTCTTTCTTCCTTTTTTTTTTTTCAAAGATCAGTAGTGGATAGAACTTTAAAGAACAAGCATTGCAAACTAACAGAGAAATGTTGGCAGTTACCTACTTCGGTAATTTGTGAATTATTCTGAGAAAACAGATCAAAGTACTCTTCCACTGATAAACTGTATATTAGTGCTTCCTTCTTCACAAGTTACCATTGAGTTTTACAACTATTTGATGAGCAGGTGCTCATTAAAACTTCTGAAAATAAATCTAGGAAAACATTGAACAATTGACCACTTTTTAAAAATAGAAATTATGCTTTGAGAACCAAGTGTTTGTTTGTCTTACTATCTGCTAAGTTCATTGTGAATTGACTTCTCTTCCTTACCCCTTGTATGTGAGTAGGTCATGCAATGAAAAACAGGGCTTAGGTGAAAGTGTTCATTTATTCCTATAACTCAAGACTACTTTGCTTGAGGTTTAGCAGTGAAAGGATTATTCTGGGATAAAACTGTACAGAGGCACCGATAAATTCCACAAATTCAACACCTACCCACCCCACCCCCCAAAAAATGAAATAAATACAAGGCAGGTGAGAAAGCCTAAGCATAAATTTATTACTTATAGAAACCTTTAGGATTTCCCAGAAAAGTTGTGGAAGATTTTATCTCTTTGAATATTTGCATTATTTGCTTAAAGATGAATGTACATCTCTTTAGTTAGGATAATGTTCACTTATTCATTCATGGAGATAAAAAAATTGCACTGCTACCATGTATAATGGTACATACCTGTAATCCTAGTGACTCAGGAGGCTGAGTCAGGAAGATTGCAAATGAAAGACCAGACTCAACAACTTAGTGAGACCCTGTCTCAAAATAAAAAGGGCTGGGGATGTGTCTCAGTGGTAAAGAGCCCTTGGTTTAAATCCCCAATAAAAGACAAATAGTATCTAATTCTGCTCCCAGGAATATAAATATATCCTTATTTTTTTTAATTCAGATGAGGTATTATATATATTTAACAAGTTGAACTGTATGCATGCAAGGTATTGCTATACAAGAATGGAGAAAACAGATGATTAAAAAGAATTATTTTAATGGAAATCTCATTATGATTTTATATTTTATGAAATAATGGATTTTTATTATTTAATATATCATTTTTTTCTGAAACTAATGCATATTTCTTTTTATAAAATTGTCCATTCATACTCTGAAAATTATGTTCTGCTTTCTTGTTGAGTTCACAGCAAATACAGAAAACTCACATTTTGCAACCTGAACAAAGGAAAATTTAGGTGTTCTAGTGGAATTGCACACTTCTAAAAATAATTTGTTTTGAATACATATAATATTCTTTATTTGTAAGAAAATAATGCAACACCTTTTAAATGTCTACTTGACATCAAATTGATTTTATCAAGTGACATTTATTCTGTTCTTATATAAGGATATTGGTCAGCAATAAAATAGGTGGAGAGAAAGGGAAGACATGGACAGGGACAGAGGTAAAATGATAGTCATAGGCACAGAAAGAAATGACTATATGGGCACATGCCGTGGAGATAAGAGAAGAGGAGAATCAGTGGGAGACCAGAATATGAGAGGGCAGAGAAAGCCAGACCTAGAGGAGGCTGGGATGAAAGATATACAGGCCCAAGTGAGGAACCTTGGAAGGATAAAATCATACAGAGAAATAGTGTAACCAGGAAAGCCTTTGCTGAAGAGAAGCTTTAAAGAATATAATCTAAAATATACCAGATTAAAAAAAAAGCATATCATATATATTTTTTCATCAAAAAGAGACTGTTCAAAGGACAAGCCAAAAGTTCAATTGGTTAGGTTTTTAATTGGATTTCCTTTTAGGGATCCAAGCTTTAAATCATCCAAGCTTCTTTATAATCAGAATCAATTGAATATTCTCATTGAGTATTCTGCCTCCTTCCCATACCCATGAAGAGCACTAACAATTACAGGGTAAAAAAGAAAAATTTGTTATAGAAGGAAATGCTCAAAATTGAGTGATTTGGTATATTCAAACAATAAAAAAATTTAGGAACTATTAATTAACTTTTAGATGTTATGTAGTATATAATGTTCAGGTTAGAAAATTTCAGATAACTCCATTATATCAAAACATATCCATGTGTTTTTTTTTTTTTTTATGTACATCCTTATTAACTTTCTACTAAACCAGCATTTGGTAATGCTCCTTTGGCTGTGAAAGAAAACAAACCCAAATAAACTTAAGCAATGAAAAATACTAAGTGGACAACTTCAGGTGTTGTTAGATCCAGGTCCAAATAGAATACTGAGGACTGTTTCTTTTTGCTTTTATTCTGTCAGGATTCATCATACAGCTATATATTAAGGCTATTGACAACCCAATATTCAAACTCTTAGGACCCCAATTAAGAAGAAAATGAGTCCTTCGCTTACTCATAAATAAAACTTCCAGGAATAATCCAACAAGACTCCTTGGGTCTCCCAGGAGTCATTGGTGTTCAGAGTAGCACTGTGACTACAGAAATAGAGCATGAAATGAAGTGGTTTCCCGAAGGAAAATCAAATTTGTAAAAGGAGGTCCTAGACAGGCAAGAAACAACAGATTTGTTATGAATACTTACTTGCACATATGTGGGGGAAAAATGTGTTGTTTGATGTCCTGATCTGAGTTAAATCGAGACTTCTTTAAAAAAGTATGTAAAGTCTCATACACACACACACACACACACACACACACACACCCCCCAATGAAGCTCTGTGTAAGCCCATTACTATTCAACCAAACTCATTAAATTGTGGGGGATTTTGTTTCTTTTTTGTTTTGTTTTTGTATTGGGGGTTAAATCCAGGGGTGTTTTTCCACGAAGTACATCCTCAGTACTTCTTATTTTTATTTCTAGATAGGGTCTTGTTAATTTACTGCAGATCTTGCTAAACAGCTGAGGCTGAAGTTAATCTTGAAATCCTCCTGCTTAGGCTTCCTGAGTCCCTGAATATGCAGAAGTGCACCCTGCCCCACCAAATTGTTTTTCCTGAGATTGAGCAAAAATATCTGACATATTAGTATGCACATTTTTCCTTAGAAGCCATGTCCATTTGGGCACAGCTAGGTCTCTTTTGCTGGCAGAAAAGTCAAATTGGAGCAGAAAGCCAAGAAAAAATGGAGTCAAGCACTGAAGTTGGAACTTTTCTTTATATTTACACATTCAAAAAACCAAATGACTGCTGCTCCATAATATGTAAGAATGGGTCAAATAGGCAAGAATATTCCTTTGGTTCTTAAACTCATAAAATTACAAAATAGATAAAGCAAAAGTAACATTTGTTTAGCGTCCTTGATGTGGTAGGCACTGTGATAAGTAAACACATTTTAAGAATTTATTATTATGACTATTTTTCATAATAATACAAAGAGAAGAGTGCTACATTATCCTGATGAGTCAACAGATGTTTTAGCACATTTTTATTAATTGTTTTGCAGTAGATTGTATAACTATTTAAATTGATTAAAAATAAAAACTACATAGTTGGATTTTTTTGTCTGGGCATATTAAGATTAACCCATAATCCATACCTAAGTTTAGAATGGTTGCACTAAATCCTGTAGTATCTTACTTTATTTGATCATAAGACTATGCATCTTTCTTTCTCTATTTTTTTTCATTCAAATATCTTTTCCTAAAATATGTTTAAGATTTAAAAAAATATATAAATATGATATTAGAACTAAAGCCTTGAACATTTTCCAAATTGAAGAACTTTAGCTACATTCTGAAATGGAGTAAATTTTTTTCATTATTCTTTTTGAATATATTGATTTCCTTCCCTGGAAAAAAATATGTATGATATTAAACCATAAATTTAAGAAAAAATATTAATTTTTACTGTATTCTATTTGGTACCCCATAAGAAAATTAAATTAACATTAGCATTAGCATTACTTTCAAGTTGCATTGTACATAAAGAGAAACACTAAGCATAAACAAGCATAAAAATATACATAAAGTATTTAAAAATTGTAGCTTGAATCTTGAAAAAACATGTATATGAGTTATTTTTGTAATATTTTCTTTGTGTTTCTTTCTCTCTCTCTCTCTCTCTCTCTCTCTCTCTCTCTCTCTTTTTCTTCTTCTTTTACTTGGCATAGTGCTAGGGATTAAACTCAGGGGTGCTTTACCACTGAACTATATTCCTGGCTCTGTTTATATTTTATTTTGAGGCATTGCCTCTCTAAATTGTCTAGCTGGGCTCAAATTTGCAATCCTCCTACTTCAGTCTCCCAAGTTGCTGGGATTACAGGTGTGTACCACCCCACCCTTCTCCTGGTATATTTATAATATTACATTTATCTCATGAACAACAACCCAGTGTAATCGATTATCTTTATCAGTGTCTTTATTTCTTCATTTAAATAATTTGTGTTGAAAAAAGCATATATGGAATACTGTCTTTGCATGGAAATCTAAGCTAATAATATCTGCTAAATATGTCTTCCTAAATATGATAAAATGATAATACTTACTTTAGCACTAAGATTTATTATCAGATTTTTTGCTAGTGAAAATATATCTATTACAAAGTAAAAATTAATACAACATTATCCTTAATTAAAATAATTAGATGTATATTGGCATATTAATTGTGTATATTGATTTTAGTTTACCAAGTCTTAACAAAAGCTTTATTTTGATATGTATTTCAAGTTATGTTTAATTTGAAGTGATAGTGTATATTTTAAATATAATTTCAATCCATGGCAAAGGTAATCTTTATTTGCCAAGCAAAATCTACCAAAATATCAGTAATTCATTCTTGGCTCATGCTTGTTGATTGCATTATCTACATCCTTTAGAGTTTTACTTTTAAACAGAGTTTTATATAGTGGTAGAAATTTTATGGTGATTTTAATATAAAGAAACTAATATAATGATTCTAATCCAAAAATAGTTTGATGGCTAAATTGTCTCAAACTATTAGGCAGGAAGTTATTCAATCTGCTACTTTCCTTGGCAGTAAGATCCTGGTAATAAACTACAGGAACAGTCCAAATTTAGGGAAGTGAGCCAGAACTCTATAGAGCCAAGATCACCTTCCTGTGCTTAGGAACTTGCCATCAAGGGAAACTACTCTAGCCTGTTTTAGTCTGAAGTATATGGGAATTGTCTTTCCTAAATTTCAACAGAATTTTAAAATATATAATGGTATTTCATTCTTATAAGTGTAGTGGAAAGGAAAGGCAAATGTTCTTATATTGCAATTTATAAAAAGAAAAAGAAGAGCAAAAGATTACATAACTGGATAAAATCATAGGATTTTAATTCAAATAGTTTCTTATTTTAATCCATGACAATGCATTAATACTCCATCCCAACCAACATTCTATGGTTATAGATACATCTACATAATGCATAACCTATAAGTTAAACTGCATTTATAGAAAATTCATGTGTGAAACACTTTACTTCTTTGTATCTCTACTATGTGAAAAATAGTAAGCAGTCAGTACATACTGCTGAATTTAAAAATGAATCTTTTATATAAAATTATGTTTTCATATGTTTAGATCATAGGTTTTCAAAGATTCTTCTTAGTCCATGTAAATATCTCTGTTATTAATTATTTGGGCCAAAATGGTAGTTTATTTCTATATAAATTACTATTTTAGGGATTGGTCTACACATTATCTCTGATGTACTTCAACTACATATGGCACTGATTACCAGGGAAAATAACTGGGAGAATTTGAATGAGTGTGAATCCCTCAGGCCTGCTGATAAACCAATAAGACACAAGTGCTTTCCTGTCAGTTGGCTACGTAACAATTTTATTGCTTACAAATTCTAAAGATATACTCTGCATCTAGTTTTATAGGAATATAGAAAATATCAAAAAAATGTAATAGAGTCATCCAGTTGGAAGTATTCATTGAGGGATTTATAGACTCCATAAAGACTATAAAGCAAAAAGGTATTTGTATGACACATAGGAAAGACTGCTTTATTCTTTTAGGTGTTTAAAATGACATTAGCTTTAGACAACTTCTGCAACAATTTTTAGTGTTTATATATATTTCTGGAAATACAAATGTAGCTTGCAAAGAAAATTAAAAGAATTATAAATTTTTAATATCCATTTCTCTGAATAAAATATTTTGAATAATACGTTCACAATGAAAAATGCCCTCTCAAGGCATTTTTTATTAATTATAATCAATTTTGAAAAAAATTATTCATGAGAGATTTTTTTATTGTATTAACTAGAAATATTTCATATCTTTCTTATAATATTGGAAATACTTTTAGGCAAAAGAGTTTTATAACTAAATGTTATTACTCATTTTTTTTGGGGGGGGTGTCTAGGGAATTGAGGTCAGGGACACTCAACTCCTGAGCCACACCCCCAGACCCATTTAGTTTTTATTTAGAGACAGGGTCTCATTGAGTTGCTTAGCACCTCACTTTTGCTGAGGCTGCCTTTGAACTCGCAATCCTCCTGTCTCAGTTCACCCTCCCTCGCCCTACCACCAGCCACTTGGATTATAGGTGTGTGCCATCCTGCCCAGCCACTGTTATTACTCTTTAAACGTTTCTGGCAATATGATGGGAGGTAGTAACAACTTGTATCATTCTTAAGGTTTCCTTCTTGTTTGAGAGAGCATCTTTCACAATTTAGATGGGATAAAGAAACATAAAATATAAAAAGTGTACTCTCCTGATGTAATAGAGAAAATTCTAGAAAGGAATTTATGAGAAGTGCTTTTGGGTGTAAATTTTGAAATTTTTAAAACAGTAAATTGGCTAAATTTTTAGTGTCTATTTATCTAAATTTTCTCTAACACAGAGTGTTGAACTAGACTGTTCTTTCTAGGTGCAATATATTATGTTGTCAATTTCAAAACTCCTTGTTTGTGGTGCATACTCTTGAGTATTTGAAAATATCAGAATATTATTGTCAGTTATATGTTTAGCAGGCACCATCTGTTTGTGTATATTTTATAAGCAATTTTAAAAGCACACCTGTTTGAGCTTCAGCAAGATACAATGGAAAAATCATGGACTTAGAATTATACAAACTTAATTATAAATTCCTGGCCAAGCAAATTTTTAACCACACTGATTCTCAGTTTTAATTCCTCAGCATAGTAGGGATAATAATAATCTATCAAATACATATATAAAATATTTAATATTAGTATCAATATTCTTGCTTATAGAAAGTACATAATATAGTATGTAACAGAGATTGTGTTCACTAAATGTTATCAGTTTGCTATTTCTTTTCAATTTGTTTTCAACTCACATCTGATTAATATAAAGATGCAAATTATCTATCACTGTTGCCAATGCATTGTGGAACTACTCTAAATAAATATAAATAATATATAATCACCAGTAAAAAAGATCAATAAATTGCTAAACTTTAATATCGGTAATTGAGTTAGGAAGAAAGTTTTGAATTTAATTCTGTGATATTGTTCTTGGCAATTCTTTCACATACTTTTATTATATTAATGGAAAAAAAATGTAGAAATTTTGGGCTGTGAAACAAATATAGGCCTGTAATATTTTTACCATACATTTGTTTCTAATGTATTTGCCCTTTATTCTGAATTTATTGATGTGTAATTTGCATTAAGCACAGAAAAATAAATTTTTATTGATTTAAAATTGTCCTATAATGATCTAAATTCGTAATAAAATATATTTAAATTGTCTCCAAAACTTACTGTTTTCGTAGAAGTTGAAGTTAAAATTACAAAGAAAAATTATAATTGAACAACTGAAAAATTGATTGTATAGAATAGTGAATTTAAATTATTTATAATTTGATTCATCTCAGTAGAAATTGAGCCTTTACCACCAAATCTGTGCTCTAAGTGACCTGTATTTCATTGAGAAGAAAGTTTTATTTTGTTGGTTGACTACAGTTCTTAAAAAGGAAAGACTATAGCTATGACGGTAAATTGCTTACTTTAGTTTTAAATCTTCTGTAAATGCTGTCAATTTCACACTAACATTATGAAGTCCCTGTCTCAAATTATCAACAGAATAAGATTTTTGAAATGTAAAAATTTTTTTCAGAACAATGGAATAAATTTCTCCAATTGTATTTTAAACTATCTTCAAATAAGATAAAATAGAAAAGTGTGGGCACTGCAACTATCTGGGTATTGAAAATATTAACCTTTGACAAATCCTGAAGCCACTTTTAGTGCTTATATATATACTTGGAAATATAGATGTAGCTTGCAGAGCAAATTGAAATTTAAATCTTAATCTTCTTAATCTTTTTCTATGTAATAATAATGTTATTTTTCTGTAATAATGATGTTATTTATTACTAATGAGAGCACTACCCCCCATCACACACCTACACATGAATCTCTTTAATGTGTAAGAAAAGTTAAATTAGAGAAGTTAAATGTGAATGTTCAAACTTAAAGATTTAGACAGTGGAAAAAATAAAATTAAAATCTAGTTCTGTTACTCTTTTTTTTTATTGGTTGTTCAAAACATTACAAAGCTCATGATATATCATCTTTCATACATTTGACTCAATTGGGTTATGAACTCCCATTTTTACCCCAAATACAAATTGCAGAATCACATCAGTTACACACTCACATTTTTACATAATGCCATATTAGTGACTGTTGTATTCTGCTACTTTTCCTATCCCCTACTATCCCCCCTCCCCTCCCCTCCCATCTTCGTTCTCTACCTCATCTGCTGTTGTTCAATTCTCTCCCTTGTCCCCCCCCCCTTTCCCCTCACAACCTCTTATATGTAATTTTGTGTAACATTGAGGGTCTCCTACCATTTCCATATGCTTTCCCTTCTCTCTCCCTTTCTCTCCCCCCACTCGTCTTTGTTTAATGTTAATCTTTTCCTCATGCTCTTCCTCCCTGTTCTGTTCTTAGTTGCTCTCTTTATTTCAAAGAAGACATTTGGCATTTGTTTTTTAAGGATTGGCTAGCTTTGCTTAGCATAATCTGCTCTAATGCCATCCATTTCCTTGCAAATTCTATGATTTTGTCATTTTTTAGTGCTGTGTAATACTCCATTGTGTATAGATGCCACATTTATTTTTATCCATTCATCTATTGAAGGGCATCTAGGTTGGTTCTACAGTCTAGCTATTGTGAATTGTGCCACTATGATCATTGATGTGGCAGTATCCCTATAGTAAGCTCTTTTAAGATCCTCAGGGAATAGTCCGAGAAGGGCGATAGCTGGGTCAAATGGTGGATCCATTCCCAGCTTTCCCAGGAATCTCCATACTGCTTTCCAAATTGGCCTCACCAATATGTAGACCCACCAGCAGTGTACAAGTGTACCCTTTTCCCCACATCCTCACCAACACTTACTGTTGTTTGACTTCATAATGGCTGCCAATCTTACTGGAGTGAGATGGTATCTTAGGGTGGTTTTGATTTGCATTTCTCTGACTGCTAGAGATGGTGAGCATTTTTTCATGTACTTGTTGATTGATTGTATGTCCTCCTCTGTGAAGTGTCTGTTCAGGTCCTTGGCCCATTTGTTGATTGGGTTATTTGTTATCTTATTGTTTAATTTTTTGAGTTCTTCGTATATTCTGGATATTAGGGCTCTATCTGAAGTGTGAGGGGTAAAAATTTGTTCCCAGGATGTAGGCTCTCTATTTTAGGTCTGTTACTCTTGAGTGCATGCTTTTAACTATATGGAGAAAGATGATAAGTAAACTCAAGAAAAAACAAAAACAAAACAAACATGTAAATTCATTTTTATTTTATTTTTTTAACCTCAAATTCTTCTATCATGCATTTAACTTTGCCAATTGCATTTGTCTTTGTAACATTGCTTTCTGGTAAAATTAATTTGAAAAATATGCAAAAGCAGTTAGAAGGAAGTAACTATACAATTGGTATTTTCAGTGCAGTATTGATGACAAAACTATATTACCTTGGCTAATTTCAATTTATGCCTAAGAAGAATGTATGGCACTAATTTGAAAAGCTTCCAAAAAGTGATAGCCATTAAAATGAGTAAATTGAATTCTGTATTTTACAACAGGAACTGGAGATACTATATTATAATATTTCAAATACAAATTACCTTCTAGTAGCTTTTAGCAAGCCAAAGAACAGCTAGAATTTGGATTCTTCTAAATGTGTTTCTAAATGTTAATGAGGTGAACTTTTATTATCCATAAGGATTCCGGAAACAGTTTATTTAATGCCAGTTACTTTAAACTTATTCTTAGGTGTACAAATAACAATTTCTTCTAATTATTAATTATGTTTATATTATGATAAATGTATTATGTTTCATTAAATAAATATATTAAAAGCTGTCATTTTTGCAGGTTCTGATGCAGCTGTGCACACAGTGGAAATACTTTTGTCTGGGAATTAGGAGGCTGGGTTTCATTAACACTCCTAACTATCTCTTGCTTCAAGGAGCACTCTCAAATTTATGTTGTTAACTTTTTGATCTCTGTCAAGGTACTAATGCAAACATCAGCATTTATGGAGACCTTTTACCATTTAGAAAAAAAATGGACACAGAATGCTTCCCTTAAGGTACAATTGTACACACACCCACACAAAAAATAGATCTACAGAGGAAGAGAGTTAGAAAGAGTAATATACAAACGCACTGCCAAGAGGCATGAGGTCAAAACATCTTATTTGTCTTACGAGGAACAATGGTGCATTCAAAGAAATAAAACAGCATTTTAAAGCAAAATGTTCTTCTAGAGTTTTGAACATAAAGGGATGCTGTACTTTGTCGAATGCTTTTTCCGCATCTATCGAGATGATCATATGGTTCTTATTTTTAAGTCTATTGATGTGGTGAATAACATTTATTGATTTCCGTATATTGAACCAGCCTTGCATCCCAGGGATGAATCCTACTTGATCATGG
>NW_026000000.1:1187151-1256812 GCF_001458135.2 Marmota marmota marmota
AAAAAAAAAACCACATAAAAATAAATAAATACAATAAAGGTATTGTGTGCATCTACAACTAGAATATATATTTTAAAAAAAAATAAAGCAAAATGTTACATTTAATTTTAAATTAGATACTCAAAAATTTCAAACACAGAAGATGATAATATTTGTAGGGCACCCTGTATAAACATTTGAGCCTGGTTATCAGAAGTATCTGGTGCAGTGTTTTGGCAACCTGTAGATCCTCCCAGATCCATATTAGCATTTTTTGAATGGTTTCAAGGTACACTTAAAACATATTCTTAGTAAACCTGAGAATCAAGGAAACACATTCTTTAAGTCATACTGTTTTTCTTTGTTATACAACATAGTTTTATAATATTGGGTTTGCCATTGAACATCTAAAATCCCATAGAGATACATAAAATATAGCCTATTATTTGTGAGATATTATGAAATATTTTCTTTTTTTTTTTTGTGCAAGGTACTTTAGAGACCAAGGTGAACAAAGTGCAAGGGTCCTGCTATCATTAAATATTTTATTCAGGAATGGCAAAATGATAGCAACCAGACAATATTCCAATAATAAAATTTGAACTCACTAAGATGACAGGTGCTTTAAAGGAGTGTCATGTGGTGAGAAGATGCCTTATATTTTCTAAACAACAACAATAACAAAAAAACAAGGATGATTCTCATTTCTTCCATCTATCCTATTAATTTAGAGTATCTTGTCTGGAGTGAAGAACAGTGGAAAACTCTATATCTCAAGTTAGAACTATAACCACTGAGTGAATTTTATCTTGAAAATTGATATAAATGTTGGCTCATTGGTACAAATGTATTGTTCATGGAGTCTTGAGTTCAAGAAATGTGAATTCCTCATTCTTTCAGAGGTTGCATTTGGAGATTAGCATTGATCAAAACCTTACCACACACCATTTCCTTTTGACTAAAAATGGGCTCCAGAATTGGATGTTAAATTAGTTAGAGATTTTCTGAAAAAGCAAATCAAGACTGATATACTTGAATTTACTGAAATATTTCTGTATTTAATTATTAAACTTTAACTATATTGATATTGTTGCCTATAACATTTTTTTAATTGAGAAATAAGATTCATCAGGAATTAAAATGTAAACAGAGAAGTTTGAGGAATCTTCTGTTGAATTGCATGCATTTTTTTAGCATATCACCAAACCAAAATGTGAGCTTAGGGGAACTTGATGTATAAAGGATGACAAATATATGTTATGCTCATGAACTCTAAAATTATAATCTTATTTGTACATAGTCATGTAAACAAAACCTTTTGGAATAGTGATTCTCAACCAACAGTGATTTTGCCCCTCCAGGGGACATTTTGCCATCTCTGGAGATACTTGAATGTCATAAAAGGTAGAGGGGAGTAATTCAGGGAATGCCAGTTACCATCATTACAATGGGTAGGACATGCCCCCAAACAAGCTAACATCTGGCCCAAAATATCCATAATGCTGTACTTGAGGAGCTCCATCTTAGATAAGAATGAAAGATGATATTTAATCACATATCAAAATTACTAAGGCAAAATATACTAAAAGTAAATTACTTTGAAGTACAAACTAAACAAGCAAAAGCTAGAAAGTGCTGCCAAACCTAAAAATTCTTAGAATTTCTATGAAATTCTAGGTCTCAATATTCATATCCTTCCCATGTTATTTGTATATCTACATGGTTCTTTGTTTCAGGAATAGATATTTTAAAAATATAGAAAAATTTTTTCCTTTGTTATTAGAGTATTATACATGGTATATGGGTTCATTTTGACAAAATTATACATGGAAGGAATTTGTTTACAATGACTTCTTCCCATGTTCCTCCCCTTTTCTCTTTCACAGTTCTCTGTCCTCTATTCTACTGATCTTCGTTCACTCCTTTATTTATTTATTTATTTATTTCTGATTGGTATTTCTATGTATACATTAAAGTGAAATTTTGTTTGCTACATTTATATATGTTTTTAACATGATTCTGTAAACTTCATTCCATATTTGTTTTCTTTCCTTTCCCCCACCTTTCATTCTTCTACTCCATTGATATTCTTTATATCTTTATGGTATCAAATACCCTCCCCCACCACCTTTTTTACTTATTTTGTTCTAGATTTCACATGTGATAGAGAACATTTGAGATTATTTCACCTAGCATGGTTTTCTCTATTTCTATCTATTTCCCAGAAAATGCCATTATTTCATTTTTTATAGCTGATTAAAACTCCATTGTTTATATAAGTCATATTTTCTTGACCCAGATGGGCATCTGGGTTGATTCCATAATTTATCTATTGTGAATTGTGCTGCTATATATATTGTAATGGATGTATCATTGTAGCATGATGATTTTAGTTACTTTGGATAAATACCAAGAATTGAGTTAGCTGGTCACATAGTGGTTCCATTCCTACTTTTTTGAGGAATCTTCAAACTGCTCTCCCAAATGGTTGTACTAATTTGTAGTACCACTGAAACTGGAGTTGGAAATGAAACTCAATTATCTTCTTCTGCTAGCAGGTGAGACTCAGTTTTTCTGCTTCAGCTGGCAGGTGAGGTTTGCCTAAAGTGCAGATCCCTCCAGCATCTCTCAGTGGTGAGTTTTCCCTTCCAGTGTTGCAGCAGAACCCACCAGCTCAATATCAATTTCTTCTTATGCTTCCTGGGTTCTTAGTGAATTTGAAGAATGAAGTTCACAGGTCAGGATGATGGGTGGAATGGTAGGATTTATTGAAGAACAGGAGTAGAACAGTTGAGTGCAAGACAGGACCAATACAAATGTGGTAGTCTACAACCTCAAGTGTGGTTTTTATTGTACTTGGTTCACTTCTATTTGCCCAAAATTGTGTTAATTGGGGTTTGGAAATATACTAATGCCATTTGTCTAAATTTATGGTAATTAAGGCTTGGTTCAGCACATTTTGGTTCTCCTAGGCACTGGCTCACTGCATCTCATGCCTGTAAGATGGGCTCCACAGAACACATGGTCCAACCCTCTCCTGTGACACTCTGCTGTTCCATCACTCCATCTCTCATCTGCTAGTACTCAACAGGAACCAGTAGGCCAGCTGCATGGATTGAGAGCTGGGGAGGCATGTCCCCATCATCAAAATATGAGTGTATCTTTTCCCCAACATCTTCACCAGAATTTATTGTTCATTTTCTTCATAATTCACATTCTGACTGGAGTGAGATGAAATCTTGAAGTAATTTTGATTTTCATATCTCTGATTGCTAGAGATGTTGAATGTTTTTGTTTTTTCATGAATTTGCTGGCCAATTGTATTTCTTCTTTTGAGACATTTCTGTTTAGTTGTTTGGATTGGATTGGATTATTGATTGGGTTATCCTTTTGGCATTGAGTTTTTGAGTTATTTTTATATTGTTGATATTAATCCCCAGTCAAAGGAGTAGCTGGAGAATTGATGGCATCCCAATTATTGATTCTTTGTTTATTTCTTGATCATTAGGGTTTTTTTTAGAAAGTTGATTCTTGCACCTGTATGATGGGGTGTTGACCTCGAGTTTTATTCTGGCAGTTGTAAGGATTCTGCTCTAATTGCTATGTCTTTGATCAATTTTGATTGACTTTTTCTGTAGGGTGAAAGATGGGGATCTAATTTTATTCTCTCTCTCTCTCTCTCTCTCTCTCTCTCTCTCTCTCTATATATATATATATATATATATATATATATATATATCTCCCCATTTTTTCCTGAATAATTTGTGAAAAAGTCTGTGTTTTCTTCAACACATATTTTTGGCACCTTTGTCAAGTATTAGAAGTCTGTAAGTATTTGGGTTTGTCCAGTTTCATCTACTCTATTCCATTGATCTTCATGTCTATTTTAATGCTAATACCATGCTGATTTTGCTATTCTACCTTTGTAGTATAACTGGAGATTGGGAATTATGATGCCTCCTGCATCACTTTTCTTATTTAGAATCACTTTGACTATTCTGGGTCTCTTATTATTCCAAATTAATTTAAATTTTTTTTCTATTTCAGTGAAGAATGGCTGTGATATTTTGATTGAATCTGTGTAGTAGTATGGCTTTTGGTACTATGGATATTTTGAAAATATTAATTCTTTGTATCTAAGAACATGGGAAGTCTTCCAATGTCTTCTTCAATTTCTTTTATTAGTGTTCTATAGTTTTCATTGCAGAGGTCTTTCACCTTCTTGTTAAAATTAATTTCATTTTTTTTAGTATATTGTGAAAGGAATGGTTTTCTTGATTTTTTTCCAGTTGAACTGCTATTCAATTATAGAAAGACTATTGATTTATGAGTGTTGATCCTGTATCCTGGTACTTTACTAAATTGATTTAGCAGCTCTGGGAATATTCTGGTGGAATTTTTAGTGTCATCTAGAGATAGGCACATTTTTTCAACAAACAGTGACAGTTTGACTTCCACTTTTTCTATTTTCCTTCTCTCATCTGGTTAGAGTTTTAAGAACTATATTGAATGAAAGTGGCATCAGCAGATGTCTTTCTCTTATTCCTGATTTTACAGGAAAAGCTTTCAGTTTTTCTCCATTCAGTATATTGGCTTTGTTTGGTTTTTATAGCCTTTATAATGTTGAGGTAAATTTCTTCCATCTTTTTCTCTATTGTTTTTAACAGAAATGGCTGCTGTATTTTATCAAAAGCATTTTCTACATCTATTGAGAGAAACATTATTGTTCTTAATTCTATTTAAGTGGTGAATTATATTTATTGATTTATGTTTATTAAATCAACCTTATGTCTGTGGGAATTACAACTTAGTAATTGGTGTACTATGTTCTTAATATGTTTTTGAATACAGTTTACTATATCCCATTAAGAATTTTTGCATCTGTGTTCATCAGGTCTGCAGTTTTCTTTTCTAGAAGTTTTCTTTGTCTGGTTTGGTATTAGGCTTATGCTGGCTTCATAGAATATGTTTGGGAATGTTCCCTCCTTTTAAATTTCATGGAATAATTTGAGAATGACTGGGGTATTAGTTATTCTATAAATTCTGGTAGAATTCAGTTGAGAGTCCAGTTGGTCATGGTCTTTTCTTTGTTGGTAGACTTTTTTTTTCTTAAAGATATTTTATTAGTTGTTGGTGGCCTTATATTTATTTTTATGTGGTGCTGAGAATTGAACCCAGTGCCTCACACATGTTAGGCAAATGCTCTACCACTGAGGCACAACCTCAGCCCCTGTTGGTATACTTTAAACTGCTGTTTCAATTTCATTACTTGATATTGGTCAAAATGTTTTTTCTATAGCTTCCTGGTTCAATTTGAGCATGCCATTTGTGGTTAGAAATTTGTCAGTGTCTTCTAGATTTTGCCATTTATTGAAGTATAAATTTTCAAAATAGTTTCTACTGATCTTCTGGATATTAGAAGTGTCTATAGTGATGCCTCCTTTTTCATCTCTAATTCTGTTGGTTTGCATCTTCTCTTTCTTTTGGTTAGTTTGGCTAAGGGTTTGTATTTTCAATTAACTAGCACTTTGTTGTATTGATCCTGTATACTGTTTTTTTATTCTCAAAATTATTAATTTTGACTCTGATCTTTATTATTTCTTATCTTCGAGAGATTTTGGAGTCATTTTGTTCTTCTGTTTCTAAGGTCTTGAGATGGAACATAAGCTTATTTATTTGGGGTCTCTTTGGGATCTCTCTGTTATTGTAAGCACTCAATGCAATAGATTTTCCTCTTAGTACTGCTATCATATTGCCTGACAGATTTTAATATGTCATATCTTTGTTTTATAAAAACTCCTTGAATTCTTCTCTCATTTCTTCTTTGATCCATTCTTCACTGAAGAGGTTATTGTTTAATGTCCACATTTATATAATTTCTATTATTTTTATTGCTGTTAATTTCTAGTTGTATTCCATTATATTCCAATAGGATGCATGGTAGTATATGGATTTTTTTTTGCAAGGACTTACATTTTGCCCTAGAAGATGTTCCATTTTGGAAGACCTTGTGAAAAGAAGGTAAATTCAACTGTTTTGGGGGTGAATCTATTAGGTTCATTTCATTCATAGTATTATTTATGTTAAATTTATTGATTTTTTTTGTTTTGATGATCTATCTATGGGTGATAAGACTATGTGGAAGTTAATCAGTATAATGTTTTGAAATTTCTCTGGGATTTAATGTCAAGGAGTTTTTTTAATGTAATTGTGTATGCTGACATTTGGAACATATATATTTACTATCATATCTTCTGGTTGGCTTGTTCTCTTTACCAGGATGCGATGGCCTTTTTTGTCTCCTTTGATTATTTTTGCTTAACATCAACAGTGTCAGATATGAGAGTGGTTACTCTGGCTTCATTAGAGATTCCATTTGTGTAGAATTTTCTTTTCATCCTTTTACCTTCAGCCTATGAATGTCTTTGCTTATGAGATGAATCTCCTGCCAACAGCATATAGTTGGATCTTGTTTTTTGATTCATTCTACTAATCTATGTCTTTTAATTGAGGAGTTGAGACCACTTATATTCAAGGTTATAATGGGTATGTGGGTGTGGTTTGCTACTATTTTGATTTTTTATGATTAATTCTGTCTTGATTCTCATTTAGATTATCAGTCTTCTATTGCTCTTCATATATTTGGAAATTTGGGGATTTAATTTTTTTTGGTTCTTCTTTGTGCACTTTATCTTTCAGATTCTTTGTAGTGCTGGCTTGGTTTTCATGTATTTTTTCATTTATCTGTGTCATTGGGACTGTACCATCAAATATGAAAGAGAACTTTGCTGAGTATTGTGATCTTGGTTGACAATTGTCTTTTTTTTTAGAGCTTGGAATCTCTTTCCAGACACTCCTTGATTTTAAGATGTGACTTGGGAAGTCAGAAGTGAACCATATTGGTTTACTTCCAAATGTGACCTGATATTTCTTTCTCGCAGCTTTTAATATTCTTTCCTTGTTTTTTGTTTGTTTGTTTGTTTGTTTTGTGTGTGTGTGTGTGTGTGTGTGTTAAGCATTTTGATTATGATATGTCTTAGAGAACTCCTCTTCTGATCAGGTCTATTTGGGGTCTCCTGTATGTAGATGTCTATCTCTTTTCTGATACAGGGAAATTATTCTGTAACTATCTCTTTGAAAGTTCTTTATGCCTTTGGCTTGTATCTTCATGTTCTCTTCTGTCCCAGTGATTCTCAGGTTTGGTCTCTTGATGTTGTCCCAGATTTCCTGTGTTGTGTTCTACTGTTCTTCTTCTTCTTCTTTTTTTTAAGCAGTTCAGCATTTACGTTTCAGTCAGTTCCCTTAGTTACCCACCTCATTGAGAAGCCATCTTCCCACTTTGTAAGTCTGATGTTGAGGAGCTATTTGGAAGTGTGTTCTTTCTCTAATCGGCAAACTTCTCTCCTCTCTAGACTATGACTTTTTTCAATAGGAATAACAACATATTTCCTTAATTCCTTTATTACAAGATTTATATGATTCTTATATACGCATATGATACATAAATATTATTTATATGTTCCATTGCCATTACCAGGAAATTCATTTGGAAACAGACTCTTTCTCTCTCTATTGCAATTCTGATAGTGGTTATGTAAATTATCCTGCTAGTGTTAATTAGAAATCTTATTAATTAAAATTATAAATTTTTGCTTCTTCATTTCTAAAAGTAACATCTTACATGTTTATACAAAAATAATATAAGCAATAATGGCAAAACTTTATGTTCAAAAATAAATAAATAAGCATTATTTAAATTTCAACTGTACCCACAAACTGAAGTTATTCTTAGTATATTGATAATGCAAGTTGAAAAGGGTAAGAAAATGAGGTAAGACTTCATGTGTTTCCAGTTTAATGAGAACTTAGGTTAAGGTCTTTGTTATTATGCTGAGTTGGAAAATCTTAAAGTACTAGGGGGAATGAGAATACTTTGCACTATTGATGCTAAGTAACTGTTCATGTATAATATGTGTGAGCATGTTTAGAGAGAGTAAATCAGACATATCAGCTAATGTGTATATGAGTGCAGATGCCTCTTCACATACTGACTTCATTTCCTTTGAATATATACCCAGTAGTGGGACTGCAGTATAATATGATAGTTCTATTTTAACTTTTTGAGAATGTCAGCACTATTTTACATAACAGTTGGAATTTTTTTATATTCCCACCAATAGTATAAAAGGATTCCTTTTTCACCACCTTCTTGCCTATTAATAGCCATTGTTACTAGAGTAAGTTGACATATCATTTTCATTTTAATTTGCATTTTGTTGAGGCCTAATGATGTTTCACATTTTCATATACTTCTTGACCATTTGAATGATAATGAGTTACTATGCAAAATGCATATGGAATTCAAAAAAAGTCACTAACAAGAAAAAAATTAAAA
Source organism: Marmota marmota marmota (assembly GCF_001458135.2). NCBI lineage: Eukaryota > Metazoa > Chordata > Mammalia > Rodentia > Sciuridae > Marmota > Marmota marmota. Next base: position 1,195,526 of record NW_026000000.1, read on the forward strand.
AAAAAATGGTTTAAAGAACTTGAATAGACATATCTCAAAATAAGACATATTTACTTTTCAACATTTTTCAAAACTTGTCCAATCTGCCCATTTCAGATTCTTCCACATTTCATAGTTAAATTGGTATTTTATCACTGTAACCTCAACCTATAAATTTGCTCTTTCTATGGTACATTAAAGAATGTTGTAACCCAGGGAAATTTTCTGGAGTTCTTAATTCCCAAACATGAAGAATACTGTGCTGCTTGTAATCATTGAAAACTACAATTTTTGTACCAAATATCTTCGACAACTTAAAGAAACTTTGGAATATATGCACAGTGGAATAGCATTCATCTGTGAAAAGAAGGAAATTCTGAACTTTGTGACAACATGAGTGAACCTGGGGGGCAGTATGTTAAGTGGCATAAGCCGAACTGAGTAGTGCAATTACCACATGAGATTAGTCTATGTTGTCGTGACTATGTCTAATAATAATGTGTTGCATTTTTGAAAATTGCTACAATAATAAATTTTAAGTAAATTTTAATCACACACACAAAAGAAGCGTGTGAGGTAATGCAGTATGTTAATTAGCTGAATCAAATTCCACAATATGTACATATTTCCAAAATATCTTATATATGATAAATATATACAAAAATTTTATATATTGAAATAAACTTTTCAAAAATAAATATGAATAAATGACATGAGAGTGAAGAGTCTAAAGAGAAGTATACATTGAATTGGAGATATTTAATCCCACTGTTGAGAGCAGAGAATGCTTTTACTAGTATTCAAACTGATCATATTCCTTATAACTGACAGTAGGTGGATTGTGGTAGTCTTTGCTAGATTACCATAATTTCAAGAAAATACAGTGTAAATATTTATTTCTTCCTATAATTCCTGGATCACTCTACAATATTATAAATTATTGTTATGCCTCCCAGATACTTGGAATCAATCTTATATTTACTGATGCTTTTACAAAGTTTTTAAACTTTCCAAGAGCATGAAAATTCCATAAAATAATAGCATTCTGTGGAATCCACCTAGTAACATCCTAGTTGTTTTGCTGATTGCAAGTTCAATGTCAAATTCAGTAGGTTGTGAAAGAAAAACACATTCATGTAGCGTACACCAATAGATACATGCCTACTTAAAGACAGAACTCATTTGCCATTATTAGAGAGATTATATACCTATTGATTCTTCTTGTCCATTCTGTGTAATACTTCTGATTATGTCCCTTTTGTCCTTTCTTTGGTATACATATATATGAAAGAATTAGGTTTTCCTTTCACCTTTTCTTTGAATCATATTTCCTACAGTTAAAGGCAATCAGCAATCTAAATTCCATCAGAGCTCCAATCACATGCAATTTATAAAATCTTGGAATAACACAGGTAGGTACTACACAGTAATCAACTTAACTGTGGAAGGACAATTTAATTTTTTATCATCTACCACAGTGATAAGCCTGGAGAATTGATTTAAATTATTGAGATAGGGTTGCCTTTGGACAACTTTTGATTTTTTTTCCTCCTCTTATGAAGTACTTATAACAAAATGAAAAAAACTATATTCAAAATTTCACATAATTTCTTACCATGAGAAAATTCTTCTTATAAGAGTCAGTTAATGATCAAATAGAAACTTTGGTTAAGAAATCCAATTCTGATCACACATGTCCTCTCCATTAGGCAGCTCGCAATTTGGAAGTAATGTCAACAAAACTAGCAAAAAGAAGGCAAGAATAGTGAAAAAATGTAAATAAAAAAGCCACAGTCCTTTGTAATCTAAACTTGGAAGCGATTATTTGTGAGGTATAATTAATTTCAAGCTCAACATCAAAAATATAGGCCAGGGTATGGATGTCAGAAGGGATCACTGACAGCCCTTTTAGAAACTGCCTTTAATTATGTGTATGTTATGAAAATAGATTTTTTTCTTTTATAATCATCTGATCTTACTTTTTAAATTTTTTATTATATATCAAATAGTTTGGAACCTAAAGTATGAGGGTAAAGACAGATTTGGAACATAGCATGTCACTCTCAATATTTAAGAGTGATATTTAGGGGCACAGCATAATGCGTCACATCAAGGATGCTACTATTACCTTTATATTATGTTAGAAAGATATATTCATCCCTTGCTCTCTTTTTTTTTCTCTCAAGTGGTGAAAAATTATAATGGCTAAAGTATACTTAGAGACTAAATTAAAACTCTACATTAGGGCATTAGTATAAGCTTGTTAAAGTATGACTAAATAGTACTGCATGCATTTTCATAATCTCCAATTTTTCCTTATTGTGTCATCTTTTTGTATCTGCATGAACTAAATGCAGATTTTTAAATAGAAACCTCTGTAAATGTGAACAGAGAGTGACCATGCCACTATGAAGCAATCATATAGTTAAAGGGAGGGAGAAGGATTGGCTTAAACACAAGACCTTTCAGTATACCCAGAATGAATGTCTCAAATATCATGAGTCCTTAAAATGACAATGTCCTCAAACCTGGGGGAAAGAAATCCTGATTCTCTATTCCCATTTGATTATATGTAAGAATTTAATCACTTACTTGGTGTCCATAGTTTTCCAAGGACATGCTTGTGTTTCAAACTCTTTCTTGGTTTTAGTTGCTAACTTTATTTGACAGCTGGTTCTAGATCATTACTTTTAACCCCCTTTTCTGCTAGTTACTCAGTTCTGGGCTTCTTCATACTCATGTTAATAGACACCTATCCACCACTTTTGCAAATATAGTGAGATAAATCTAGTCTATAAATTTTAACAAAATTATGGTGAAGGTTAAAAAAATAGTGATTAAATTATAATTCCAAGATATTTGAGACAGTAGTGATATGACTGTTCTTAAAGAACATAAGTCCATAAGTCTCTTTGGTGGTCCCCTACTCTGTAATATATTACTTGTTAAAGAGTTGATCTACTCCAGCCTGGCACACCAGCATAGGATCTAGTATACTACTCCATTATTATTATTTTTTTTATTAAAGAGAGAGAGTGAGAGAGAGAGAGAGAGAGAGAGAGAGAATTTTAATATTTATTTTTTAGTTATTGGTGGACACAACATCTTTGTTTGTATGTGGTGCTGAGGACCGAACCCCGGCCACACGCATGCCAGGCGAGCGTGCTACTGCTTCAGCCACATCCCCAGCCCAACTACTCCATTATTAAAGTGCTATGGAACATATCTCTCCTATGCAGACTTTGAATACAAGTCTTAAAGGAAACATGTCTTGACTTAACCCTGGTAAGATCTCCACAGCACTCATCTTAGCAGGGACTTCACTGTATTATCAGAAATCTGCAGTATTTTTAGGAGAAAACCATTGTTTTGTGACCATGGATAGATAAACTTTCTCTATGTCTCCTAACATGGCAAAGTCTTCAACATTCAGGGATCACTATATTAGAATATTTGCTAACTTCTTTTGGTCTAGAGTATCATTATCATTCCATTTAAATAGGAAATTTAATCCATCTATCATCTAATGAGTGATAACACTAGGTTGGTATAAATATTCTGTCTTTATATTCTCTACTCTCAATTTTTCTAGTCAGCATTTTTTGAAAAATGTACTCACACATTCATATTCTAAGAATAAACCATATTTAATATGCACTGGGTATTCTAGGTTCATAATTTGGAAAGTCTTCTACATAAACAACTTTTCTTGTGACATCACCAAAAAATGCAGTAGTGAGGACACAGTCGCAAAATATTAGTTGTTTTCCAAAACAGATCAATTGACCTGAAAGAAAAAATAATTTAAAAAGGTAGTATTAAATTAAATGACAATATATATTCTACTATATGTATTAGATTGATTCTGACAAAAGTTATGATGAAATGGAAAGATATAGTTAGGTTCCATCACCTAAAATTTATCTCATCATTTTTGATATATAAAACATTGACCCTTCATTTATGCTAATGCCTAACTCCCCAGAAACTGTGAATACATTATGGCACTTAGTGAATGGGAATTAAGATACTAGATGAAATTAAGATTGCTAATCAGTTGACTTAGAGATGATGAGATTATCCTAAGTAATAGAGATGGGCCCAATATAATCCCAAGGGTCCTTTAAAGTGGAAGAGAGAGTCAGAGGATGCCAGGGTGATAAGGATTAAGAAAAACTCAACTGGACATTGCTAACTTATAAGATAGAAGAGGTTCACAAGCCAAGGCATATGGCCAGCCCCTAGAAGGTAGAAATGGCAAGAAAAGGGATCCTCCTCTGAAGCTATAGAAGGAACACAGCTCTTTCAATATCTTGGAATTTTCAAAACTCATTTTGCAAGTTGTACCCACATACAAAACTTGACAATATTCATACTAAAGATATGAATGACTTATGCAACGTGTTTACAACATTAGAGCTTTCTTAATTTATCTGCATAGTTATCAATGCCAGTGAGTCTTGTGTCTTTTGATGTTTCTTCTTACTCCTTAACCTCCCTTTACTTCCATATAAAGAAATCCCTTTAGCATCTTGTAGTATAGACCTAGTGGAAAAATGTTTTGTCAGCTTTTGTTTGTCTAGGGATATCTTTATCTTTCTTCATTTCTAAAAGATAACTTCGCTGGATTTAATATTCTTGATTGACAGTTTCTTTCTCCAACCCTATCCCCTTAATTTCAATGAAAATACTATGTTATTGTCTCTTGGCCTGTTAGGTTTTTGCTGAGAAGTTTGCTGTCAGGTAAATTGCAACACCCTTATGTTCATATTCTCTCTCTCTCTCTCTCTCTCTCTCTCTCTGTCTCTCTCTTTCTCACCTTCCTTCTATCCTTTTTTCTTTCTTTCATTTTCTTTTTTCTTTTCTTTTTTTGGTAGTTGTTGCCATGAGAAAATCTCTAATATTTGAGAGATTGATTACGACATTGTCTTGGAATAGATTTAGTTGAATCACATCTGGCTGGTGACTTGTGGCCTTCCTATACATGGGTTTTTTGGCCTTCGTTAAATTTGGTAAATTTTCTGTTATTTCAATTTGAATTAAGTTTTCTACTTCTTTAGCCTTCTCAGTTCCCTCTTGAATTCCAGTCACCTAAATATTCCCTCTTTTAATGTTTTCCTAAAGTTCACATAGATTTCTTTATTCCTTTTTCTTTTCCATCTGTGAATTTTGGAATAACCTGTCTTCAAGCTTAGCAATTATTTCTTTTATTTCATCTTTTCTGCTGCTGATGTCTTCTACTGTGCTTTTAATTATTACATTTATTGTATTTTTCAGCTTAAGGATTTCCTCTGGAAGTTTTTTAAAACATTGCTTCCATTTTTCTGTTAAGTTTCCCTGTTAGAGGATTGAATCATTTCTGTGTGTTCTCTTGAATCTTCTTCAGTTTCCTTAAAACCACTATTTTAAATTTTGTATTTGAGAGATCACCTGAACCAACTTCTATCTGGTCAGTTTCTGTTGCCTTGTTTTGACTGTTGGGTGAAGTTTTGGTTTACTGAAAGCTCTTGATGTTTGGTGGTATGTGGCATCATCTCAGAACTGAGATTAGGTATTTATTCCAATCTTTGTAATGTGTGTGTGTGTGTGTGTGTGTGCAGTTTGTCTGACTTTCCAGAGATTCTAAGCTGACAACTTGTTTCTTTAAGCTTGCAATCATTTCCACTATTTCAGCACTAGCTCATATGCGAAGTCCAATTTTGCCTTGGATCCACTGTTGATATGTTATTGCTGTTTCAGTGGTAGAAGGTGATTCAAACCCAGAATTTCCTCAAACCTGCAAGTGCTATGTTGTTCAGTGTGGAATGGGGGAATACCTAAATATGCAGTTAATCTTCAGAAGCCTTTTGCTGATATTTGGGTAGGTCAGAACACCTATTCATAGGTACCAGTCTATGCCATGCCTGTGTATACAAACACACTAATACTGCAATGCTGTGTTACACACTAAAATTAGAGCAGCACTACGTAGGACCAGGGTCCACAATGCTATGGACTGACAACTGCTAAACTGGATTCTTAGCCCAAGATCACTATGACCATGCATAGGTGATGATGGCAGAAATAGAAGTCTTGCAGACTGAAACTGCATGTCTATCCCAATGGTGTGCAGGTCACTGCCTGGTGCCGAAGAGGTCTAGAGGTTCTATGAGCACAGTCTGAAGATAGCTGTATTGCCTGATAGTGGGGGATGGATGGAGGAGAGAGCCTCTTGTCTTTTAAGGCTAACACTAAACTGAGACCCACTTGAGTCTCATAGCTCCAGGGGCCTGAGAAATCTCACAAATAGAGAGCAGATAAGTTAGGCTGACTCTAAGGCTGTTAGTGATACAGGCCAAAACTCAAGTCTGTCATACTGGCATTCAAGTCTCCTCTTGGTATCTTTGCAGGTCTCGAGCTTTGGTCCCTTAGCTCTGGCCTGGATAAAAGGCCCTTTTGTTTCCTCCTGATGTTGAGTCTAATTACAGTGGTCCTGGCACAGTAGTCCAAGGCAAGTTCCTGTGCTACTTTTGTGTCTTGTTCCTCAGTGGGCAGGTAGTCTTGATTTTTCCTCTGCTGCCTGAGGTCTGGAAGTGGCAGTGGAGGTAGTTAGTCACTTAGCTAAACGAGTTCCGGTTGTTCAGTCCATGGGTCCTGGCCTGAAGACAGATTTTGTGGAGGTCTTCCTTACATTGGGTTTCACCATGGTACTGGATTTTATGTTAAAATCTTAAATCTTGAACTTAATTCCCTCTCTCTTTCCCTTAAGTGAGTAGCTTGGAGTTGGGGGAAGGGTGGTGCAGGCAATGCTTATCTTTATGCCTTCTTCAATGTAACTTTTCTCATTATTATTCTAAAACCAGGCAGGCACTCTGGTCTCACCTTACTTCCTTAGATTTTGTAAAGTTAGTGTGGTACACAAACTGGTATGTCTGTGGGCAATGATCACTGGAGAATTTTACTCAACTGTTATCTTGCTCTGTCTCTTAAAACTGTATTGTTTTTAAAATGCCATTTTGATAGCAATTTGTCACAGCAGTAAGATGAAACTTTGACAGAACTATTTTTATTTCTCTGTTACCAATGATGAATACCCCCACCAATATGTACATCTTCCCTTTCACTTGATGCATGACCTTGAAATTGTGACCTTGTATGTTAACAAATACATTAATAATCTTATGGAAGAATGAGGAATATTTGACATATTATTTGGAAATGATAAATTTTAGTATATATAAATAAATTTATATTTATAAACATCAGTTGTATATATTAACATATAGTATAATTTTAGCTTTATATATCACTAAAATATATATTTCTATCTCTCTCTTTTTGATCTTTAAAATCACATTACTTAGACCCAAATATCCTGTATGTATGACTGTGGTGGTTTAACTCTGTTTTTCTGGATAAAATGACTTTGGTGTCTAGTTGAAGCTAGATAAAGCCTTTCAGCCACTCTGATGACCATAACGTAAAAAACAAAGCAAACATAAAACTACCAAAACACCTAAATTAAAATTCACCAGGTCATTGTTATCACTTTAGCTGAATTGTTAGTTTTACAGAAAGTGCACTAATGTGTATTTTTTTGGATGCCATTTACTTCCATATCTCTGTAAACACTTGCATCATTATAATCTATTGTCAACATAGCAACCAAAATGTTCCTGATTCTTTTCAAATCCTATTTCAAACCATATAGTTTCCCTGCTCAAAAGGTCTGTCTCATTCTGAGCCCTTTAAATGTCCTAAGGTACTCTATGATCTGACTTCTGCTTAACACTGTGGCATGACTGCCATAATAGTCTCCACTTCTGTCCTGTAACTCAAGTCTCACAGTGATTCAATGTTTCAACACATGAAGTCCATTCTCTGCTCAGAATTCTGACACCATTTACTCTACCTGGGATATTCCTCCCTAGGACCCACTTGGCTAGATCTGTTACCAAGCTTTTCAGTGAAGCCCACCCCAGGCACCCAGGATAATGTTGTTATCCACTTTTCTCAATTCTAAAATACTGTATACATATTTTGCTTTTTGACTTCCCTCACTAGGATTTTACATGAATGGGCACTATTCATGTTTCCTTTTTCCATGACTGTGTCTATTAACTAGATAAGTGCCTAGTATATGGCTTGTGCTCATTGATATTTATTAAATTAATACTTTTATTTATTTGGCATTGATGCAATAGCTTAAACTTATCAGTTTTAAAGTCCTAATAAAACAATATATCATCAAATTCATTCTTTTGACTTCATGTATGAAAAGAATATATAAACAAACAGGCTCCAGGAGAAATCACATAGCTACTTTCAACAAGTGTTCAATAAGGAAACTTTTATTTTTTAGTAAACAAAACTGAGTACAAGTCAATATATGACTTTGTGTTTACACTAATAGCAGCCAACACACTTTCCAATTTTAAACCTTTAGAAATTTCCACCCTGTTGTCTTTCTTTTGAGGAAGCTTTTTATTTATGAAGTCAACATTCCTTCTTACTTTCCTCTAAACTTTCTCAATATAGTCATTTATTTTTCAAATATTTGTAATAACTGTTGTGTAAAAAACACCTTTATAGCATAGTGAATATTTTAGAGACAGAATTTTTTTTTTTATGATTATAGTCTTGGTGCGTGCGCACGCACACACACACACACACACACACACATCTCTATATACCAGCCAATCATCTGTTATGTACCATTGCAGATCCTTTCAATCTCACCTCTGTCTAGGCAGATAGCCACAGTTCTGCCCCAGCCACTGAGCAGCCACTGGGTCATTTCTGACCAATTTCACAGGTTTAGAAGCTGACAGAGCCTTATCTTAGGACCTTGCTGTGCTTCTTTGATTCTCAGATGCCAGTGATATTCTGGGACCCTCTTAGTACCCATGGATATGAAGCTCATTTTCTCAGGGAGTTAATACTCTATTGGCTAAACCTCAGATCAGTAGGAAATAGGAGTTAGCGTATGATTTTGTTCCCCAAAAGAGCTTATTTGATCTTTTGGAAAACAGTCCTTCAAAACTAAGTGACCCATTATACTTGATGCTGAGAGTGACTCACTTGTAACACATTGTCACATTGGATCTGCCTTCTTCGCTGCTTCTCTCATTTTACCTCACTCTGATTCTTTGGGGTTGTAGTCCTTAGCAGACTTATGGGACATGGGCTCTTGCTTAGGGTTTTGCTCTCTGGGTAATACTGAGAATACTTCAAGGACCTTAAACCTAGTAAGAGGAGTTACATTCAGACTACTACAAAGTATTATGTAATATACTACACGTGTCTTGTCAGCTTTCTGTCACTAACAAAATGCCTAAGAAAATTAACTTCAGAGAGGAAAGAATTATTTTGCTCATAGTTTCAGAGGTTTTAGTCCAGGACTGGTTGGCTCCACTGTTTTGGAGCTGAGGCAGGACAGAAAATAAGGATGGCAGGAGCCTGTGGTGGAGGATGTTACTTACTGCATGGCAGCCAGGAAGCAAAGAGAGAGCCACAAACTGGAGACAGAGCATAAACTTCAAAGGCCTGCCCAGTGACCTACTTCTTCCAACTAGTCCCTACCTCCTAGAGTATCTGCCACTACCCTGTGCCACCATAAGCTGGAGAACAAGCTTCCAACACATCAGCTTTTGATTAGCATTTAGGATCCAAGGCACAATAATATCTTACCAAACATTTACAAAATACTATCCACGTTTAGAGGAAAGGGAGTTACTGTTTTCTTTTTCTTTCTTTCTTTTTTGCGCCCCCCCCCATCCCCGAGGTTAAAAAGGTTCAATTCAGAACATCATTTTCAGTAAGTAGTAAATAATGAGTAAGATTTTGCTAGAAAGAAAGATGAGCAATAACCACAGCAATAATAGTAGTAAATAAAAGTAGTAAAGAGAGATGAGCAATAACCATTAACCACATTGCTTGTGATGATCTTACCATGTCCAGGGATTAATCATATTTTATAAACACTGTGGGATGAGTATACATGAGTGTGTGATTGTGTGTGTGTGTGTGTGTGTGTGTGTTGGAGAAATGTGTTAAAATTATCTTTGAAAATCTAGTTTCTTTAAAATAGTTATGGTGAATTATTATTTGAAACTTCTGATTAATAAAACAAAATTGTAAGCCTTACTGAAAGTATCATCTACTCAAATGGGAACTGTAATATTTACCCAGAGTATAAGTGATTATACTTTAGAAAAATCATGTGCTTTATAATGTTTTATATGGTTACATACTAGAGAGCTAAATTCAGTCTTTAGTCAGCTCCTGTCAAGATTGTCCTGACTTCCATGAGTTCAAGGGGGGATAATCTTAAATCAGAGTTTGATGTGAAAAATGGAAAGCAAGATCCCAATATTCAGAACACGTGATTTTAAATCTCTTGTCCATTATGGCTACAATAATTATACACTCAGTGTTTCAAAGAGATTAAAAAATAAAAGCAGGAAAGGTAATATAATAACATTTAATAGCTGCTAAATCAGGTAGGCCCAATAATGAACTCTAATCAAAACTGGCTGATTACCACACTCACTCTTCTAGTGACTGACAAACCTAAATCAAGAACTGATTTTAATAAATCTGAAAGCTTATAAATGAATTGTTCTACTTGGAGAGGCAAGTAAATTTTCTCAATTAAATATTTTTTAAAAAGATATGGGAACATTGATATTTTCTTAAGAGACAGGGTAATTTGCTAAGTTGATTCTCATTTATGCTTATGTTGTTTAGTGGATCAAAGCAATTTCAGATCTTTTTGTTATCTCAGTCTCTTACTTTTACATTATTCTACTTTAAATTAAATAGGTTTATATTAGTCAGCTTCATGTTACTATAATGAAATTCCTGAGAAAATTAAATTATAAGAAAAAAATTTTATTTACCTTATGGTTCTAGAGGGTATAGTCAAAGATCAGGCTGCTCCTGTGGTTTGTCACTGGTAAGGTGCTATCTGGCAATAGTGGGAGCATGTGGCAGAGTGAACCACATACATTGTGACCCTGAAAGGAGAGAATGAGAGAACAAAGCCCTACAGTCTCCTTTGAGAGTACACATTCAATGATCTAAAGACCTTACCACTAAATGCCCAGAATTAGAAGCATAAATCTATTTACTGTGTTTAGCATTATTTTTAAATTCATGCATTTTTCTCAAAATCAGATGTGTGGCTATAATACCTTATTATAAATATTTTTCTTTTAATGTATCTTTTTGATTATGATTTATTTTTCTCAGACAATTTTTTAGAACTTCCCCATCAAAACAACACAGGGGACATGTAGGATAGAATTTTTAAGTTAATCAGTTAAAAGCACAGTCTCCTACATAAGCATGCTGGCTTATTTTTTCTTTTTCTTTTTCTTTTTTCTTTTTTTGATGCCAGGGTTCAACATACTGAGTGACACACTGTATACTGAGTCCTAGACATGGTTTTAAAAGTTCTTTTTCTAAATTTTCTACAACACATAAATATATATTGTTAACATAAAAATTCATCTAGAGGAAGAAAGTAGCTAACAATATATTAGAAAAATTTTAAAAGTCAGTTGTATATGACAAAAATTATTCTTTTTAGATGTACAATTTGATGATTTTAAGTATTTTTATTTTTAATTTCATACATTAAACTCCCATTTTTGAGTATGGTGTGTGATGAGACTTGGAAAAACACATAGAGTCTCATACCATCATTATTGAAGAGATAGAGAAGCAGTTTCATAACCCCTGAGAAACTTCCAGACTGTTGCTTTGTAGCCAGCTCTTTACTTATAAATTTGTCCTTTCCTGAACATAATATAAATGGAATCACATAGTAATACACTTTGAATCTGACATTTTTCCCTTAGAATGATGCATTTATTATTAATAACCTCTATGTAGATATCGTGTTTTCTTTTTATTGCACAGTAGTACTCTTTTGTACAAATTGTCATAGTATTTTTTTAAATTTTTTTTTCTGTTTTCTAGTTGATGGACTTTTAAAATTGTATCCAGTTGGGGATGGGGATGTGGCTCAAGCGGTAGCGTGCTCGCCTAGCGTGCATGCGGCCCGGGTTTGATCCTCAGCACCACATACAAACAAAGATGTTGTGTCCACCGAAAACTGAAAAATAAATATTAAAAAATTCTCTCTCTCTCTCTCTTTTAAAAAAAAATGTATCCAGTTTTTTACTATCACAAATAAAGGTTATAGCCATTTGCATAGAGTTCTGAGTAAACATAAGTTTTCATTTAATTTGGGTAAATACTAAGAAGTGGGAATGCAAGTTCATTTGGTAATTAAGTGATTATCTTTATACAAATTTCCAGGCTAATTGCCAAAATTGCTGTGTAACTCTGCATTCTTACCAGCAAGGCATGAATGTCACCTGCTGTACTTCCTCACCAGTTCTTGGTGTTTCCAGGAGCTGTTTGTAATTTTAATGTTTTTAATAGATGTGTGATATTGTCACATTGTGGTTTGAATTAGCATCTCCCTAATGACTGTAGTTATTGAGCATCTTCTTATTTACTTAGTTGTTATTTGTATTTACTCTGGTAAAATATCTGTTCAAAACTTTGCCAACTTTTTTTCTTATTACTTTTATTGAATTATGATAGTTCTTTACCTATTCTGGATGCCTGTATGTTGTCACATTGATGATTACCAAATGTTATATTTTTTTATAAATAATTCATTTTTCCTGAACAATTTTATACTATTTATTAAAGTCAATTTTGTAATTTTTCTGTTGGTTATAGTCTCTTTTTTCCTTATTTCTATGAACTGGTTGCCTATTCTTAGATTACACATTTTGTATGATATTTTCTTCTAAAATTGTATAGTTTTACATTTCATATTCAGATCTAATATCTTTTTAGAGTTGATTAGATAGAAAAAGTGAAAGGTCACGTCATTTTTTTTTTTTTGCATATGAATGTCTAATTTTCTGGCACCATTTATTGAAAATCAATTCTTATTGATTGCTTTTAAAGCATTTTCACAAAAATAAGCATTTATGAGTTTCTACTCCTATTTTATACCTTTCATTTTTGGATCTAGCTTTTTTGTCACTAAACACTGTGCTGTTCACTACAATTTGTCTTGCTGTAATATTAGGTAGAACAAGGTCTGCCTTGTTTTTCAGCATATATATTGTGCATATATTTTGTTGTATTTTCTAAATAATTCTTTTATTGAAAATTTGATGCATGGTATAAATTTAACATCTTTGATTTATAGATGTTCATCATTTTCCTATAGAGATGCAACTGAGTTTTGTTACTGTGATGAACTAAATTTCATTATTCTTAGAGTTTTTTGTTTGGTTTGTGTTTAGTTTTGGTTTTGAGGTTCCAGGGGTTTTTCTACATAGTCAATTATGGTGCATTTTAATAGACCATGTTTATTTCTCTGTCTTCTGTTTCAATTTGGAAGCTTCAGAGGCATTAGTGCTATAGTGATTGTCATAGCTGCCTTCCAATTTGGGAGCTTTACTTTTTTCTTGTCTTTCTTTTTCTTTTCTTTTTACTCTTGTGAAGCAGACCAGAGACCCCCGCTCAGAAGCCCCTTATATAGAAGTAGAAACCCTCACCATCTTTGTAACATATAAGTTCCTCCTCTTGTCAGAAAACTTTATAACAGAAAATCAGGGAAAATGTCTACAAAAATATTCAATGTGGAATAGGACTTCCTATTTTTTGTGAGGACTAAGTTACTTTGCAAAAACTATGTTGGACCACAGACTTGATAATGTCACTTCTGCTTTTGTTGGAAAACCTCTGACTAATCTAAAATATGGAATAAATGCACTTTCTGTGAACTTAAGAAAAAAAAAACTGTATATAGACTTCTACAAAAAAATGAAAACATCCAAGCTACCCTGCCCCTTTGGTATAAAGTTCCAAGAATTTCCAGACTCATCGTTCAGAGAATTTTATATAATAGTCCCTCTGGAACCTAAAGCCAATAAACCTCCTTCTTGAAAATTCCTCTGGTATCCATCTTCTTCAGACCGGCATTAGTTGTGCCAATACAGTATTAATGGTGAGAAAAGATTGTTTTGGCAGTCTTTCACCATTATAATATTATCTGTTGTTCCTTACAGATAATCTCTATCAGGTTAAGGATGTACTCTTAGTTTTCTGAAGGTTTTGCCATGAAGGAATGTTGAATTTTGTCAAATCTTTTTTTTTATTACTATATTTTTCTTTGTATTCTCAAAATATCAAGACTTATATAAATTAAATTTCTGATACTGAAAAGTTTATAGTACTTGAATGGATTTTTTCTGTCTGTGATAGATTAGGCTATGCATATATTACTAGATTCTGCTTACTAGTAACTTGTTAAGTTTCACTCCTGTTTTGATTAGGGGAAGTAGCTCATGTTTCATTTTAATAGAGTTTATTTCTTCATCTTCGGTTACAATTTGGGAGTTTTGAAGGTATTGATGGTATAGTGGTTATCATTGCTTCCTTCCAATTTGGGAGCTTTGTTTCACTACAATAATGCTTACTCTTTGAGGAATTAAATTAAGTTACTTTGTGGAAGTTTCTTTCTTATTAGTGATTTCTGTCTATTTTCACAGATTTTAGTAAAAAAATACTTGACTTTTTTTTTTTACAAAGCTATGCAAAAGCTGTAGTACTACCACTCACTAGTAATCTCAAAATTTAAAAAAAAGGAAAGTCAAAAATGTAGATAAACTAGGAAGCTCTTACTCTGTCTGCAGCCTGCTCTTGAACAAGTCCTTGTTAGAAGAGAAACAAGAAAGTTATGCCTTGAAATTTGTAAGAGTATACATGTATCACTACTGCCTACATGCATTCAGACAGCTATCATTTTATATTATATTTTCATCTTCGTTAATGTACATGCTGACCTGTGACAACAGAGTCATTGTTTATCAGTAATATCTGCACCAAGAATGAAGTCTGAAATGCAAATCATCCATGGACTGCAGTGTCCTGGGAATTCTAGTACCAAGCTTTTATGCTCATTTTTATTGCCAACTATTACCAACCATAGCAATTCATATGGATGCAATTATTCCTATTTCCTCAGTTTCAGTTTGAACCTATTCTTCTTATGCTGAAGAAAAGCTATAAAAATGGAATTTTGAAGCCCCTTAATATATTTGTTAACAAATATTTGAAAAACAAGTTTTAGACTATTTATGAACAATGAGGTACATTACCTTCTTAATTATATTCCAGCTGACATTACAGAAATGAGATGTTAAATTGTAATTTTGAATCAATCAAATTAAAATCCATGCCTTTCTCAAAGTCACAGGCAGCTCATTACATTATAATTCAAACCTCTGTTCATTGTCTAAGAACATGGGCATTCTCTTCAATGTTTTTCAACTTAGGAGTGTCCCCTGGACTGCTAAAATTTGAATAAATATTTACAAATAAATCATCTTCATTCATAGGAGATTTTATTAGAGATGTTCAAAATAGTGATATCCATTAATGGCATCTTATTTTATTTCAAAATGACTCATGAATCCCATGAGTCAGAATATCTCACAACTTGACATATTATGTCTCATTTTGGCATCCAAAACTCATAAAATTCATTTTTGTAGAATGAATTAGTTTTAAAGTAGCAGAAACATACTTTCAAACAAATATATATACACACACACACACACACACACACACACACATACGGATACATGTATATAAACACGCATGCAGTGCCTCAGAATCTGTAGTGGATTGGTTCCAGGCACCCCCACTAAAGTCTATGGATGCTCAAGTCCCTATGTGAAATGGTATAGTATTTTCCTATAACCTATACACATCTCCTATATACCTTAAATCCTCCTATTCTTACATATAATACCTAATACAATAAAATAATTGTAATATATGTATTTTTAGAGAATACATATATTACAATTAATTATAAGAAAAAAGTCTACATACATCCAAAAGACGTAATTAAAATATTTTTTCAATCCTCAGTTCAGTGAATCTATGAATATAATATCAAATTATGACCTTAAATATTGACTGTTTTGGGCATAAACCATTCCTAATGTCTATAAGGAATTTTTAAAAATATTTAAGAGGAAAAGAACATAGTTTTATTACCTGGTTTATAAAAATTAATTAGTCTACTGTATTTTTTTTTTGAAAGTCATGACTGCTACACTGGAAGTAGATCATAAAGTTATTTATTCAGTATTTAAAGCCTTTTGACAACAAGTTTATTAAGTCAGTGAAGATGATTGTTTTACAGTATGAATGCACCTGGTATGTTCATATGTTCATGTCTAAACCTATACACGAACGCAGCCTGACGGTGTGCTTCAAGTTCTATTGTTTTAGTTACCTATCAATTCCTCTGTGACTGAAATAAGGCTGCCCTTTGGTTTTTACTGTTGCAGCTATTTACAGACACCAGTGATGTTCGAGATAGATGGTTCACCTCATGGGACATCTGACACCTTTCTCAAAAAGAGATCTTCCTCTCTGATTACAGTGCTGTGTCCCACTTTAGTCTGTCTGACATTGTTCTTTCCAAGTCACATAGAGCTGTGAAGTTGTGAAAGCAAATATAACTGAAGATTAGAAGTGCCGCTAAGTGCTCAAGGTTTCTGATGAGAAAATTGTCTCAGAGAGGTTAAGAAACTTCACTCAGAGATATTTTCTACTTCAAAACCTCAATTCTAACATGTTGCTTTATTTATAAGCATGAGACCAAGAATTATGATAAGCTATCTGGTGCTTCTGGAATATATATATATATATATATATATATATATATATATATATATATATGTGTGTGTGTGTGTGTGTGTGTGTGTGTGTGTGTTTATTCATCTTTCAAGTTAAAAGTCAAAAATTGAGTTGATACAGAAAGAGTTTAAACTTTTTGGTAAAATTAGAATGTTTTGTTCACTCAGGTCTAAAGGAAGAAATGTGGTAATTTTTAATAATAATTTCTGAATATAAATTAGTAAGATACTTATGGAATAGAATATGACCTGATAGATATATGGCCTAATATGTTAAAATGTTCCTAGAACATATCAAGAAATACTTAGATGGTTTTTACATAGACGATTTTTAGGCAAATTGATGTTTTGCAAAGACATTGATTACATTAATGAGCTAAAATATGTACTGGGTTCAAAAATCTTTCATAGTCTGTATAATACTGACTAGCTTGTTGATCCAGATTTTATTTCAAACTGTCACTTCAATTTTAAGAAAGGAACAACAGCAAAAATGGAAAAAAATTAGCTCATATCACCAATTTGAATAATATTCAATATGCAGATATTAAAAATAGAATATTGTGTTCCACTCTTTTATTTACCTAAATATACTTCTTTTCTGATTCTGTCCATGGTATCCAGCTCAAAAATGGCACATGTAGCTAGCTTTGAAATTTAATTGTATTAAAGCATTTTTTTTTCTTTAATGTGGACTAAAAAAATGCAAAAAGCTATAAATCAGTTCTTTTCTTTTGAAACTTCATTAAGTTATAAATAATTCTGACTAGAAACACACACCAAAATGAATGAATTGTATAAAATGTAAATGAAGAAGCATTCTAGATTTACTTGAAAGTGTTGAGGCAATGCTCACACTTATCTGTTTTTGTAACCAGTGATTTATGATGCCTACAACCTAGAAACATTAAGCATTAGAAAGACTTTAAAATTGATGTAAAAACTAAGATTTTTTTTGAAATATCAACATCTTCTATCATCTATTACATGTCTATTTTATACACGGAATAATAAAATTTGTTTACTGCATAGTGAGGTTCAAACTTCATCTAAAATATCTTCTTACAATTCTTATTATAAGTATAATTAAGGCTGTGAATATCAATACAACTCATAAAATGATTAGCTCTAATTTTTTTTAGTTTAAACATATAATAATTCTCATTTTAATTCATTAACAAATTCTTTGTGTTCTGACCATCTTATTAGGTTCTAAATGCCGACTTCAGTTCTAGTTCAAGATGATATTTTCCACAACTATATGAGCTAAGTTACTGTTCCCTCAGTAGTGTACTCCCAAAGCCCCAATGAAGCCTTTTGTAGCCATAGAACAGCCTTCAATCATCAACCTTTTACCTCTCTTATTTGCATTGACATATGGTATTATTTCTAGATTCTACTATAAATATGAGATATTTTCTGAGATATTGTCTAGTACTCATGCTTTTTTCAAAACATGATGCTTACTTATCATATTCTTACTTAAAATATGCATTTTCTCAATTATTGCCCTCCTATATGTGTAATATTTCTTCATATTACATTTTCTACTGCTGGTCGTGTCTCAGGTTTTCTAAACTTTTAAATCTGTTTTAAAGTTCATTCATCTCCATGCTTAAAACAATGAGGGACAAAGGCTGTGTTTGAATTTTGGAGAACAGATCATTCTTCTTAATCAGATATCTACCAAAAAAGGTTAGTATTTTTTTTTTCTTTTCCACTATCCTTCTGACAGGTCTGGGTTATAAGTACACAATGGAATTTTATATCTTCTCCAAGACATTTGTATTAAGGCTGAAGACTGAGTGAGGAAAATATGATATCTTGTTAAAAAAATACATCTCCTTTGTAAATACATTTCTTTCTATACACATTCAAGGTTGGAGGATATCTGAAGATACAATTACCCCAACGGTATATAAAGGGGATATTTATGGTGTTGCAAAATTCAACAATGTTTAATATTTATTCTCATAATCAAAGTCAGAGCAAGTTAAACATACAAATCTAAAGAGCATTAACAATGAAAAATGTGGAAATTAACTATGATGAAATAGTTAAATTAACTATTTCAAATAATTGAAAAAGAGAGTGTTACACATGAAAAATATTACAAATTTAGTTATTTCCAGTACTTAAAAATTAAAATTTTATAATTAAGTAAACTCAACTGCATAAAAACTAAACTTTAAGAAAAAGCAACATCTATTAGGTTTTCGAGGCTAAATTATATGGTGAACAAATACCTATGTATTTTTAATCTAGGCTTTTAAACTTTTAGTGAAGAAACCTGACATTTCTGCATATTTAAAAGCAGAAAAATGCTAACCATAATTTGTGGACATTAAAGAGGTAATGTTTCTACTGTTATGTTGTATTATATAATGGACACTTAGATTATACTTACACTAAATTTTAAAGTTCTTTAATTTTCATCCATGTAATATGTTTATTGTTTTCAATTATTTATGTTTTCTTTATTGTTTAACCCTGAGCATGGACATCTGTGCCTTGAAGAAACTTTTACTAATGATTTTCTGAATACCAATAAGGAAGTTGATTTGCTTTGAAGTCTTGAATGTTCACATTTATTAGATTTAATGTCTGAAAGGGGATGCCAACTAGCTCCAGTTATATTATTATTATTCAAAAGATATTGATTTAGGGTCTCCTTAATACTGTTTAAAAATATTTTTCAATGACTTGAAATACCAGATAAAAGGTGTTTTCTTTCTTTGGAGTATAAATAGATTATTTCAGTGGTATTTTCTGACTATTCAATGAAACTCTTCTATTTGTGCAGGTCCATCCAATATGTGGACAGCCTGAGTTACAAAAGCCAGACTCTTATCCTTTTAGCAGACAAAATAATCAAATAGAAAAGGAAATGAATGATCCCGGAGAACTAAGGCATTTCTAAATACGTTGTTGGAACACTGTCAAATACGGAATTACATTTACTTATATACAAATGACTATGTATCTTAGTTTTCTCAATTCAGTTCCAGTTTATGCCTGCTATATTATTACTATCAGTACTTCTTTCATACTTAAAAGCATTCTTCTTTGAACCATAAATTACATAGTGCCTCCTATTGCTAATCATAAAATTTACAATGAAAATAATTAGATAATGGTTCCAGAAAACCTTTTGAAAAGTAGGTCATTAAGTACAAAAAGTAAGAGAAATGAGAAGATTAAAACATTTCACTCTATGTGTTTTGAATTGTTTCATTTTTTTCTACCCATTTAAATGTAGGCTTTGCTTTATTCTGGACTAATTATGACCATGCAAATTAGGGAAGCACTTTGTTCTACCTTTTCCACTTGGTGTGAAGGGGTGGGCGTAGGAGTTAAAAAAAAAAAAGTCCTGTTCAAAATACTTTTGACACAAACAGACTTAAATCTATTCTATGGTCATTATAGAGGCTGCTATTTTCTTCAGTAGTCAATAAATAATGAACAAACTAATAATAACATAATGTATTGCTGTTCCAAAACTCTCACTGTTGAGTAATACAGTCTTGATAGAGGAATGTTTCAGTCAGAAATTAAACCATACGTAAGAATCAAAGCATCACTCTTATTATTCATAATATTAAAATAAACATGATTAATTTTGAAGCTAGCTGTATCCATCATAATACTTTTCAGTACTGTTTATTGATTTCTTTGTATTTGTGACCCTTAGAGGTAAGCTCTTGTCACTGGGAAAACTGATGTTTCCTTTACTGGTTTATAAAGAATCACCTCATGATCTTGCTCTGGAATACAACTGACAACATCCATCTGAATTAGCTCATTACAGGCAGAAAGACTGCCCAGACTTTTATGTAGGAGGACCATGTTAACATCACTGTCAATCACTATTTTTATAAATTATCAGTAATTGCTAAGATTTATTGATTTTTTTCTTTTACCAGGCATATTACAAAAGGATCCTTGTCATCTAATCTTTGCAATAATAGAAGGCAGATACTTCTATTATTATAATTAGCATAACATTATAATCCCATCTCAATTTTTTTTTAAAAAAGGAGGATTAAATTATTTGAGTAGTATACTTTTGAAGGAAATTAGTTTATACACTAATGTATAATTATGTATGTAGTGTGTTTATTTCATGCTAAGTTTAATCCATCCTAGCGTAAGTGAAGACTATTGGAAGCAAGTACAGCATGCTTCATCACTTAAAAAAGAGGAAAATAAAAGAAAGAAAGAAAGAATCTGTATAGAATGATATTAAATCTGAGACACTATGAGGCATGTATTTGTAAAAGATCTTGTCTTGCTGATTTCTAATCAGAGAAAAGAATAACTTCATACAAAACATAGTTTGATTTTCTTTTCCTTTAGGATTAAGGAAGATAATCAGTATTTTTGAAAATTAAAGCAAGTAGTCATAATCATTTTTAAAAAATTGACACATAATTGTAGATATTTGTAGGACATAGTGTGACGTTCCATGTAAGTATAAACTGTGTAGTGATTAGATTAGGGTAATTAGTGTGTCTATTACCACAGACACATCATTTATTTGTTTAGAGAATATTTAAAATCTCTATACTCACTATTTTAAAATATTAAATTCATCCTTATCAATCATAGTGATCCCACTGAGCTATAGAACATTAGAAGGTATTCCTTTTACACAACCACATCCCTGATCACATTACCCATCCTTTCTCCATCCCTCCCCAGAATCATGCTTTAATGTTCTATGCAGAATGATTTCCTCCCGTAGAAGGGTCCTCCACAACTGATAACTAGATCGAGAAGCAAAGATTTAAAATTTCTCTGAATTAAGAGTAAAAATAAGTGTTTGCTTTAGATATGTTGCCCTTGTTGTTTTTTTTCAGTTATCATTAGAATTATAACAGCTAATTATATGAAGGAACAATTATGAAAATGTGTTTGAGTCTATTTGCACATACCAACAATGAAGGAGACCCCTCCAACACACAGGCAGACACACATTTTATTCTCACAGACAGTTATGCTGTTGTAAGGGTCAAAAGTAAGATGTTTGGAATTTACAAATATAGAGCCTTGAAGAATGCTAATGCTATGAGAATTAGCAAACTAAGACCTGAGAGACAATCTGGATACTCCGGTAAATCCTGATTATGGTGAAACAAAAAGAAAAGAAACAGTAAAACCAATTAACACCAAAATTCACAAAGCTAATGGAATGTCAGAAAGTAAAGGAACTAAGAATGATCAACACGTGGATTAATAATGGGAAGGATAAATGGTTCTACATTGGAAACTTTCTTCAAAATGTTTTAGATCTGCATTTTTACAATGTGGATGCTTCTTGAATTTGGTTAAATAGAGAAAAAAATATATACTGTGCCTGTTATTTTATTATCCTTATAAAATCAATTATGGAAATTAATTTACTGAAATATTATCAAAGTACTTCATCCCAACACTGCTGATATTTCCAAATTTATATTATTATCATAAACCTTATTTTGTACACTTGAATTTATTTGCAGGAAAATTTTAATTTTTATGGTTTTAATTAATTTTCTCTGATGTATTTAGGTATTGGCCCACAATAAGCAGTGCTTTTGATGCAAGTAGACTTCTTTCCCATGAAAATTCCTTGCCTTAGAAAACTTAAATCCAAGAATAAAGACAATACAAAACACATCCATGTGTGCACACAGAAATGCATATGCACTCACGTGTGGACTCACATATTTTATTCTAATCAGTTATATAAGTGGAATTAAACTAGCAATTTGGTTGAAACACAACCATTCGGGTCATTCATCTTTTTTCTGTACTTATAGACCCATTTATTATAAGATGTTTTTCAACTTCAAAACTGAAACTTTTCTGCACTTTATATACATTTACATAGATAGTGTATATGATGTTCAGTCAGCTCAATAAAAAGCTCAGCAACTCCATAAGATTCAGTGTGTTTGCTGTATGCCAACCCAAACTTGTCTTCTTTACTGGATGTAAATTGAATATCAAATGTAACCTAGGTCTCTTTGCTTTTACATCTCATAACCCTGAAATCCACCTTCTGCCTTGTTGCCATAGTGATTTGTCTACAAGAAGAAACTTGCTTTATCCTCCTTCTATTTAGATGGACTGTGGCTCTTTTGCAATTATCCATGTGACATTCATGTCCTCTGGGTCCTGGTCCTGCTGCCCGAGCATTATTCACCACTCTCTTTGCAACTTCACATTCATTACAATATTACATGATTGTTTGGAGTTCATCCAACACATCTATGTCCTTTCACGATTGTCTGTATATGCTCCTGCTTTTTCTGTTGTTAAAACATAATAGCCTCTGACTTATTTACTTATTACCTTCAATTAAGGATTACCTTAGACATTCTGTCCTCCAACAAGACACCCCTGATCTAGTGAGCAAGCTAGGTGCCCTCTGCCTTGAGTTCACATATTGTCAACTTTTTCCCTTATCAAGATAATCTGCTTATGGACTTTATACCTTTAAATTAAAATTTATTTGATAATATAGCCATAGTTTTTCTCATTGTAGACGCATCAATGAGTGCTATGGCTGGCAAATTTAGGTCATGCTTATTTGTTGAAATGAAATAGCCAGATTTTCCTTAAATGAGAGTCAGACTACAATCTTAAGCTAGTTTGCTCATTCACAGAAAAAATTTGTGTTATTTTTGAAATAATAATATACATAAAGGAGGAAGATAGACTGCATCTATCTATTAATCTTAAATTCATGCCCTGCTCTGCTTTCTTTACTGTTTTAGATAATTATTTTATTTATTGTGTTGTTCTTTTAATTTTTGTAGTTCCTGGGGATAGGTTCTTTGTATGTGTAGTTGTTTCAAACTGTGACCAATTGCTATACCAGCAATTCACTTCTAATAGGAAACCCACCAAAATATAATTTATTTAACCCTCTTTCTTTCTGAAGTCTGTATGGACATGGGCAAGAAAAAATGGTATGTATACCACTAAGTTACTCCTGAGGGAAGCTAATCTCCCCAGAGATTGCTTGCAACAAAGTTTATTAGTTAAGTCTTACTTAGCTTTTTTGCAGCTTTGGGGTTGACCAGGCTTGACTGCCACCTCTAACAGTTTTTAGGTCAGCTGCTTAGGTGGACAGCTCACAGTGGAGTCCATTCATCACATACATACAGGAGTCAGCACCTGGACTGTATGAAGTGCACTTGTTAAACTGCATGTCTCTTAGTATAGACATGTTAAACTTTTAGAACTGTTTTAGAACTGCTTCAGAGGAGTAGTTCTATACAACCTAAAATACTTCAATTCTGTGTTCTTAGCAGGATTTTCTGTTTTCTAAGGTCTGAAATATATCCTCTGTTTCTATCCCTGAGGGTAAGGCTTTAAATACCTGTGTACTCCCCAGGTGTGGAGGTGGCAGAATTAAGAATTAAAGAATGTAATATTTCCATAATTTTATCCTATTTAGTCTTATGCAGCTATGCCATTTACTCTATTGGAATCATCTTTGCATATTTTACATTTCTGCATAATATCAGAATAATCTAAATTTTAGTACTGACTCTGGGTAATGTATATATATTTTCATTTTATTTTTATAAATCTTATATTTTTCAATTAAACTACTAGTTCCTTATGTACCCTTAATTTCTCTGGAGTAAAATTTTTTATTGACTTCCATTCAAATGTATGTAGCTGCCTGAGCAGTGGCTCATGCCAGTAATCCCAGTGGCTGGAGAGGCTGAGTCAGGAGGATCATGAGTTCAAAGTCAGCCTTAACAATTGAGCAAGGCCCTAAGCAACTTAGTGAAACCCTGTCTCGAAATCAAACATAAAATAGGGCTGGGGATGTGACTTAGTGTTTAAGCACCCCTGGGTTCAATCCCCAGTAACCCCCTAAAAAAAACGTTATGTAGCTACCTAAATGTCACTTAAATAACAAATTCATAATTTGTTCATATTAGATGAAAAATATAAAAATAAAATTATAAAAAAATCTTCCAGTATCAACACTTGGTGCCCAGTTCAGGAATAATTATAATTACTTGATAAAACATTGCTACTTAGAATGAATTAATTAAGAATATTTATGAAATTTTGTTTAAATATAATTTCTGCATTTTAATTGTGGGTTCAATTTAAATTTCTCTCTTTAGTTCCTTAGTTATTACTATCTCTATGAGCAGTGAAGCCTCAACTATTCTCAAAAGAAACTCCCAAGAGCTTCCTTCTTTTTAATTGTATTTAAATAGGTCATGAGAAAGTTAAAAGATAAATTGTCATCAAAGGACAAAGATGCTGTCACACTTGTAAGGGACAGGTTAGTTAGTGGAGGAAAGATATAAAATATAATCAAATTATTAATATTATATGAGGCAAAATAAAATAGTAAAATAATACCTGAAAAATTAGATTAAACAGGAAATAGAGTAATAAAGGATTTTTAAGAATCAGCACTGAACAAACACTTCACAGAAAAAATACAATTGATCAACAAATATATGAAAAAATGTTCAACACCTCTAGCAAACAGAGAAATGCAAATCAAAACTACTGTAAGATTTCATTTCACTCCAGTCAGAAGGGCAATTATCAAGAATACAAGCAATAATAAATGTTGGAGAGGATGTGGGGGAAAAGGTACATTCAGATATTGCTAGTGGGACTGCAAATTCATGCAACTCTTATGAAGTGACACTAATATTCCATTGTGTACACCACATTTTCTTTAATGGCATAGATGTGTAAGACTATCTCAGTATCTCAGAAACCTTGGAATGGAAGTACCATTTGACCTAGTTATCCAACTCCTCAGTTTATCCCCAAAAGACTTAAAATCAGAATACTACATTGACGCAGCCACATCAATGTTTATAGCAGTTCAATTCACAATAGCTGAAGTAGGGAACCAACCTAGGTACCTTTAAACAGATGAATGGATAAAGAAAATGTGGTGTACACAATGGAATATTACTCAGCAATAAAAATGAAAAGTATGGTATTTGCCAGATAAATGGATGGAACTGGAGACTATCATGCTAAATGAAATAAGCCAAAGTCAAAGAATCAAAGGCCAAATGTTTTCTCTGAAATGCAAATGCTATCCCCAATAAGGGAGGGTTCTAGGAAAGAATAAAGGTACTTTGGGTTATGTAGAGAGAAGTGAAGGGAAGGGAAGGGATATGAGAGTACAAAGGGTAGTAGAATGAATCACACATTATTACCCTATGTGGATATATGACTACATGGCCAGTGTGATTCTATATCATGTACAACCCAAAGAATAAGAAATTATACTCCATTTATGTATGGTGTTTCAAAGTGCATTCTACTGTCATGTGTACTAATTAGAACAAATTAAAAAATCATTTTCCAATTTTGGCAAAAAAAAAAAAGAATAAAACATCAAAACACCGAAATATAAATTGCAAAAACTGGAAGAATCTTAGAAATATTACCTAGTCACAAATAAATAAAAATTTTTCAGCTAAGTCTCATTTTAGTATATGGAAAAAACACATTTAGTCAGCAATGGAGTTTGGGTTAAAGTAAGCATTATTTCTAAACCAGGCTCATCTTTTTGCAGGTTTTGTGATTCTGTGTTGATTATCTAATTTTACTATGCCTCAAAATCTTCATTTGTAAAATATAAAATGTGATTTCTGTGTGATTAATGAATTAATTTTAAATATTTCATGTAACCTAGTAATGATTATCACTTTAATAACAAATAAATAAATTAATTTGTTCATATTAAATTTACACTGTAATTTCAGTATTATTTCTTCATTATCAATGATCATGGTTTATGTTCATACTGGATAATATTTTATATTGTTATGAGACTAAAAATTTGAACATATGAATGAAATAAACTATTTTCAGAAAAAATAAATGCAATATTTACCAAAAGTGCAATATGCAAATAGAAGAGATAAATATATTAGGAATATTTAGGTATTATTAAGTAACTTCAAAGGGAAGATGATCTGACAATGACACTCAACTTCTGTTAAAAACACATTTCCCAAAATATCAACCAATTAGGGAAAAGCCTAATTCATGCACTAAAACTAGCAAACTCTCAAAATTTAACAATGAAAGAATTGTTTAAATGAGAAGGAATCTAAAAAATGAAGAAAAGCTAAACACATTGTCTTGTAATTTTTTAAAAAAATAACTCTTTTCCAAAATTGCTAATTCTGATGATAAAATTATTGTGATGTTAAGAAATGTTCTTAAAAAGTTTCTTGCAATGGTCTAAAAATAGAGCCAGCCAATTCTACACTAATTTATCTCTAAAAAATGATATTATTTCAAAAAATATTAAAGCAAAGTATGAAAGTTTAAGAAAAAATGTCTTGAATCTATGGCCTAAATATTTTTCACATGTTACATTTCTAGATCTCTCAATTCTCAAGACCTCTGACTAGCTCAAGACCTGGTTATCCAAACCTGAAGTAAAGCACAGTATTTCACAGACATCACTCATTTTAGAATGCTTCCCCCAGCACAATCTTTCTATTGAGGAAATGATCTTTTAAAAACTTATATCTGATTAAGTCACCACCCAGCCTTAGATCAATGAATGCTTGCACTTTCTCTTAGCATAAATTCTAGACTTCTACATGACTTTATATCTTAATCTGACCACCAGTCTCTCATTGATTTAATCACCCTAAACTCCTGCATCAAACTCTCTTTTAATCATGAATAAAAAAATTCTTTAAATTCCTCAAATAAACCATTTTCCTGAAGTCTCTGGGATTTCATGTAAGCTGTTCACGTTTGCATGAAAATTCATTTACATTGTAGAGTATTTCTTATCTTTAGTGGACCCTCTTATACCTTAGACAGAAATCGAGTTCACGGTGAATTTTAGACTTAGTAAGATTTTTAGAAGTATCACAGGGGAGTAGCATCATAAATTTGGATAAAGAATGATATGTTTAAGTTCCAACCAAAAGGAATAACCAAGAGAAAAAGATGGGAAAATTGTTCTATATTAAAGAAAGTATGCTCATAAAAATACATAATTGAAAGAGTGAAAAAGTAATTCATCTAGTGGTGAGAGATATCTATAACACAGATAACAGAAAACAGCACAAACAAAAGATACATAGAAAATGCCTATAAATAAGTAAAAAAATAAACAATGATAAGACTATACTTGGAAAAGAGTGGGCAAGAGGCTCCAACTTATATTAACAATTAGGCTGTTACAATGAGCAGTAAACTTATGAAAAGATGTTCAACTTCATCAGGAAATTGCATTTTAAAACTGCAAATTAGAACCACAACACACCAATGAAAAGAGTTAACACTGAAAGATCAGCAAGACCAAGGAGTTACAGGATGGGAATCATCCAGGATTTGCAGATTGCTTCTAGTATAAACATTTGAAACCACTTTCAAAAACAACATACTGAGGAGGTAGGAGGTGAGGATATAGAGTTATTATATCTTAGGAAGTGTGAAAGAGAAATCTAAAGAGGAAGATTAGTAGCAGGAGAAGAGAGAAGAAGTAATTTGGGGTACACAAGTAAGGTGTTCATTAGAGATATTGGTCTAAAGTTTTCTTTTTTGATGTGTCTTTTCCTGGTTTTGGAATCAGGGTGATCTTGGCCTCATATGATGAGTTTGGAAGTGCTGCCTCTTTTTTCTATTTCCTAGAATAAATTGAAGAGTATGGTATTAGTTCTTCTTTAAAGGTCTGGTAGAACTCACCTGTGTATCCATCCTGTCCTGGGCTTTTCTTGGTTGGTAGACTTCTGATGGCATCTTCTATTTTGTCACTTGAAATTGATCTATTTAAATTATGTATATCATCCTGATTCAATTTGGGAAAATTATATGACTCTAGAAAATTTGTCAATGCCTTCAGTATTTTCTATTTGATTGGAGAACAAGTTTCCAAAATAATTTCTAATTATCTTCTGTGTTTCTGTAGTGTCTGTTGTGATATTTCCTTTTTCATCAAGGATGTTAGTGATTTGAGTTTTCTCTCTCCTTCTGTTCATTAGCATGGCTAAGGGGATGTCAATTTTATTTATTTTTTCAACAAACCATCTTTTTTGTTTTGTCAATTTGTTTCTTTTATTTTGATTTTATTGATTTCAGCTCTGATTTTAATTATTTTCTATCTTTTACTGCTTTTGGTGGCATTGAATTGTTCTTCTTTTTCTAGCACTTTGAGGTGTAATGTTAAGACATTTATTTGTTGACTTATCCTTCTTTTAAGGAATGAATTCCATGCAATGAAATTTCCTCTTAGTACTGCCTTCATAGTGTCCAGAGATTTCAACATGTTGTATCAGTGTTCTCATTCACCTCTAAGAATTTTTTAATCTCCTCCTTATGTCTTTTGCAACCCATTGTTCATTCAGCAGCATATTATTTATTCTCCAGGTGTTGGAGTAGCTTTTATTTTTTTTTATTTTATCATTGATTTCTAATTTCATTCCATTGTGATCTGATAAAATGATCTCTACCTTTTTATATTTGCTAAGAGTTGCTTTATGGCATAATATATGGTCCACTTTAGAGAAGGATCCATGTGCTGCTAAGAAAGTGTATTCATTCATTAAAGGATGAAATACTCTGTATATTACAGTTAACTGAAAGTTATTGATTGTATTGTTGAGTTCTATAGTTTCTTTGTTCAGCTTTTGTTTGGATGTTCTATCCAGTGGTGAAAGAGGTGTGTTAAAGTCACGAGAAGTATCATGTTGTAGTCTATTTGACTCTTGAACTTGAGAAGAAGAGTTTGATGAATGTAGACACTTGGTAACTTGCTTGGTAAGTTTATGCCATTAACATTCAGGGTTATTATTGAGACATGATTTGTATTTCAAACAGTTTTGCTTATTTTTGGTATTAAACTTGACTTGGTTTCTCCTTTGATTCGTTTTTTCCTTTAATATAATAACTCCCTTTGCTGATTTTCATTGTTTTTCAATTCCTCTTCATGGAATATTTTGCCGAGAATTTTCTATAGTGCAGGCTTTCTAGTTATAAATACTTTTAACTTTTATTTGAAATAGAAGGTGTTTATTTCATCATCAAATCTGAAGTTTATTTTGCTGGTTATGAGATTCTTGGTTGACATTCATTTTCTTTCAGAGCTTTATAAGTGTTGTTCCAGGATCTTCTAGCTTTCCAGGTCCAGAAAAATCTGCACGTAATCTAAATGATTTCCCCCCTGTAATCTGATTTCTTTCTCTCATGGCTTTTAATATTCTCTTTTTATTCTGTATGTTAGGTATTTTCATTATATTGTGACTTGGTTTGGATCTGTTGTGATTTTGTATATTTGGTATCCTGTAAGCCTTTTGAATTTGGTTTTCCAATTTCTTCTTCATGTTTTGGAAATTTTCTCATATTATTTCATTGAATAGATTGCTTTGGTTTGGAACTCTATGCCTTCCTCTATCCCAATAACTCTTAAATTTGGTCTTTTTATGTTATTCCATATTTCTTGAATGTTCTGCTCATGGTTTCTTACCATTTTCACTGTGTGAACTGCAAACTTTTCAAGATTATATGTTTTGTCTTCATTGTCTGAGGTCCTTTCTTCCAAGTGGTCTAATATGTTGGTGATGCTTTAATTGAACTTTTAATTTGGTTTATTGTTTCTGTCATTTCAAGGATTTCTGGGTTTTTTTAGAACATCTATCTCCCTATTGAAGTAATTTTTAGATTTCTTATTTGTTTATGTAGCTCTTTGTCAAATGATATTTTGCTGCCTGTATTTGCTCTCTTATATCATCCTTTAACTCACAGAACATTTTATTCATGTACATCCTGAACTCCTTCTTATCATTTTTTTTTTTTTTGCTGTGCTGGCCATGGATTCTAGTAATATGGTATCTTGATTAATTTGAGGCACTTTCTTCCTTGTCTTTTCTTATTGCTTGTGTGTCTTCCCTTCTAGAACTGTGGATCTGAGGCATTGCCATTTTGCTCTATAGGCTTATAATTCTCCTCTAGCTTTCCAACACCTCTCCTTTGAGGTGAAGAGTAATGTTAATAGATCCCAATATAAACAATATACACCATAAAACAAATATTTGCTAGTAAGATGTTTATAGTTTGGTCACAATGTACACAAATGGTGAATTCAATTATTATCTACAATATACTCTGTTGGTTTGTAAAAGGTTTTATATTTTCTGATGGTGGACAAAGAACAGGGGTGAGGAATAGAATGATATGCTGAGGAGGTATGAGATGAGGATATAGAGTTATTGTATCTTAAGAAGTGTGAAAGAGAAACTAAAGAGGAAGATTATTAGTAGGAGACGAGAGAAGAAATAATTTTGGGTAGACAAGTAAGAGGGAAGACTTCTTTTTATCAAGAAAAATAAAAAAATGTTAAACTAGTAAAAATTGGTGGAAAAAAAAGAATATACAACACAACTGTAATATTCTATTCAGACATTTTAGTCCTCAAAATCCTAATTAATGCATAATACTAGGTTTCACATATGTTCGGGATGTGAGGGCCGGAGAATAGAAAGAGAGAAGAGAAAAACAAAAAAACTTGAAGGAAGAAACAGGGATTGGTTTGGTTGGAGATCAGTGTCTTTCCTGCTTCCCTTCTCATCCAATAGTTGGGAGTCGTCTGTTGTTAACTGGTATCTCTGACCTCAGGATGGTGAAGGTAACCAGGGTAAGAGGGTTGATCCTGATGGGAGGGCACCTGGAAGTGGGGTGTGGGAGACTGCAACTCAAGGATCTCTTTTTGGGTCCACTGGTGTGATGTGAGCACCTGGTCTTCCTTCTTATCTCTCCTGAAGACTCCCAGTTCCCGGTCTCTGTGTTAGTCCCTTAACTGTATCACACTCACCATCTCCCTTCCTACTTGCTAATGAGTGGCACTTCTCTCCAGGACTCTTGAGCACGGTGCTTTGAGCACACTGCACACCTGCCCCCCTGAGAGCTGTTTTGTGTTGTGCACTCACTGTGCTGGGTTAGTGGCTGCTGGGGAGAAGGGAGATTAGAAACTGGGTACCTGGCCAGCTGGAGTTACAAACTGGAAGTTGCTCCCACTAAAGATGGTGATGAAGGTGACCCAAGATGAAGGTGGTTGCTTTCAGTGATGGGGTGTCAGGTCAGGTGGAGGGAGATGGGTAATGGTGTTGGATGATGAGTTCAGAGACAAGCTCTGTAGCGTGCAAAGTGTGGCTGCCTGCTGACTTCATGTGTGAAGTTCTCATGTGTAGGCAGGCTACTAACAATAGGGGACTATCTCTGTTGCAGAAGAGTCCCAAGATGGAGGTGCCCGGGGCAGTCCCACATTGGTAGATGGGGGTCCACACGGGAGTGACAGCCAGAGTTCCTGTGCATGGGAAGCTGCTGGGTGTCCTGCGTGGGAGCTGAGTCCATGATTTCTTCTTGGGTGGGTAGCCAAAAGTTTTACATGGGTGCTGATGCCAATGGTCCAGTTCAGGTACCCAGCAGTCCTGAGTGGGTGAGTAGTTGGGAGCCTACTCTGATGCCAAGGCCTGGAGCCCTGGACAGGCACAGTGGCCATGATTCCTGCATGGGAGCAGGAATATTGCTCACAGAGAAGCAGTATTCTCACACTCCAGTCTCAGGTCATGGATAGACACAGAATGCTGCCTCCCTCTGGCCAGCCATCTTGGATCCCCTAAAATCTATTCTTCAAAACCAGTTTTAGCAATGTATAAAAAGATATGTCTAATTCTATCAGCCTCCTACATAGAACTCTATGCAAAAGGAAGGAGCTATGATATAAACCAATTCAGTAGACATTCAATCATAGCATGTTCTTTTCCATAGGAGAATTATTATCTGAATTTTTATTTATTTTCCAACTCAGTTTCTGTTCTGGCAATAGAATGTAAGCTTATGAGAAGAAGGACATTGGATTCACTTGTTCTTTAATGTGTGATCATTGCCAGAACCATGGAATAAAACATGTTTATAAAAATGTAAATGTGCAACTTTTGAAGTACTAGAAGAGTCATTCTATAGCCATTAAAAACTGTATTGAAGATACAAATTTCTTCACACAGAAAATGAATCAATGTCTATTCTAAATCAAGTTGGATGTTCTAGTGTTATTATTGAAGGCATAGGTTTTACTGAATATCTATTATAAGAAAATGTTTAGAAGTAATTTTTTTGGGGGGTACTGAGGATTGAACCCAGTGGTGCTTAACCAAAGAGCCATATCTCAGCCCTCCTTTTTCTTTTGTAAGATATATTTTATAGAGAGATAGGGTCTCACTGAGTTGCTGAGTGCATTGCTAAATTGCTGTGGCTGACTTTGAAATCACAATCCTCCTGTCTCAGCCTCCTGAACAACTGGGATTACAGGTGTGCACCACCATGCCTGGCTTAGAAGTGACAATTAAAAATAAAAATATATACAAAAGGATCATTAAGACATAGCTACTTTTTATATATTTATTCAATTCATTTGTTTCCAAATATATAGTGCCAGTGAAATCTCTTCCTTTTACAAAATGGTAAAAGGGCAAAGAACTTAAGATATATCTCTATTAAGATTATTTCATTTATCCAGTAGGATGGTAAACTGTACAACTGTACACATACATATACATTTCCCTAATTTTGATCTAGAGAATTCTATGTAAAATTATAGTGAGGTGAGAGTCATATCCAGCAGTTTTTGTCTCTAAGGATAACACTTTCCCCACTGACTCCTCCACTCTATGGTATGCAGAGAACTACTTGTCTAGTCTCAAAACTGAGGTGGCATTGCAGAGTCATCTTTATCATCATTTAAATAAAAAATGATTTAGCCGCCCATGGAAAATGTGCAGATACTTTCCTTCAGAGTTTTTTGTTACTTCTGGTTACAGTCATTTAAGATAGAATTTTATTTGGAAATGTGCCTAACTCTTCTGTAACATAAATGAACTGATAATTAAGGAAGATACCTATGACTGATTTTTCTTTTACATGAAATTTGTGTTTTGGGGTTGTTAAATCATGTTGAAAACCTCTCATCTTTTAAACATGGCAACAGCATTGATAAAGACTTTGAAACATCATGTATTATATTGTCTGCAGTTTATTTGTTTTTAATCCTTTGTCAAAATACCATTACTACTTTATATATCAGCTCTTTGCCTTAAGCGCAGAAGCAGGTTTTGGGTGATTTTATGCTTTTTTCCCTCCTGAGGAAGAGGATATTACTTTAATGAACACATTCACTTTATTAATATTGACTTTCTTTCTTAAATGTGAGGGAGGAAGAGGAATTTACTGTGTAAGTCAAGGATCCCTTTCTTGAGGGCACTGAAAAATCAGTCATTATGAGTTAGCTTCAATAAGAAAAATTTACACCAATTAGGTTGATTATGTAGTTTAGTGGTAGAGCACTTGCCTAGCATGTGCAAGGCCCTGGCTGAGTTTGATCCTCAATGCCAAAAAAGAAAACAAAAACAAAATAGAAAAAGAAATCAGGCATGGTGGTGCACCCTGTAATCCCAGTGTCTCTGGGGTTGAGGCAGGAGGACCTCAAGTTCAAAGCCAGCCTCAGCAATTTAGCAAGACCCTATCTCAAAATAAAGAAAAAATAAATAAAAAGGACTGAGAATGTAGCTCAGACATAACAGGCCCCTGGGTTCAGTCACCAGTACCAAAAGAAAGAAAGAAACTTTCATACAAATGGTAACAGTTAACAGAGAATGCATTTTAAAGCAAAAGGCAAAAATGAAATATAGCACTAATGTCAGAAAAGAAATGATAATGAAGCCACTAGGGAAGTGTTGGCTCTTATGTGCCAGAATCTATGTTAGACTATTTATTTATCTATGATTTCTAAATTCACTGTAGTTAATCAGGATTATTATTACTATCTTAATTTTACAGTTATAAAATCAGGATTAGCCTAGTGCGGTAGTACATGCCTATAATCCCAGTGATTAGGTAAACTGAGGCAGGAGGATTTTAAGTTCAAAGCCAGCCTCAGCAATTTTGTGAGGCCCTAAGTAACTTAGCTAGATGCTGTCTCAAAATATAGAACAGGGCTGAGGATGTGGCCAGTGGTTAAGCACCCCGTGGGTTTAATCCCCAGAACAAAAGCAAACAAAATTTCAGGAAGAGAAAATTAAAGGAGATGGGTAATTGGTCAACTCTATAAAGCTTTTAAATGACTTAGAGTATACTTAAAACAAGTTTTGTAACATTGAAGATTTTCACAGTACCCCCTGGATTACAAATATATTATTTCTTTCCTTTTCTCCCAAAGATACAGCAAATAATCCATAGCTTTTGTTTCTGTATAGCAACACACTCCTTCTACAATTTTCTAACCACAGATTCTGTTTGTCATTTACCTATTGATTATGTTTCTTTTAAAATATATCCATGAGAGAGTATAAATGGAAGGGACAGAAATAAGCATAACCATTTCTGTGGAGGATGAAAATTGTAAGTGTATAATGATGTATATAATTACATTTCATCATTAATAGCAATGTACATAGTGGAAAATTAGGAACAACATAAAACCCTCATGTATTATAATTAATTAAATAAATCTAACTGTATTGTCAGGATAATCATTTATTTTCAATATCAATAAAGATATAAATTCATAGGCTGATATATCTGTGGTTATGGAACCTTAAAGGATATGTGAATGGAAACATTTTATAGTTGAAATATAGTCAGCTATTTTGAGGATAAAGACTTTTTTTAAATACTTAGGAATGCACAGACAATAATCAGAAATTATTACTGAAATTTGAGATGACTTATTCTTTTCACTGTACTTGAAAATTTGTGGTTACTTATTCTTAACTATCAAAAAGCCATTTCTTATGGACTAACTACAAATAAATAAAAAAGAAATTGGCTTTTCAAACAATAATGTCAACAAAAATTTCCCCTGCATAATAAAAGGCAATAGCTGTAGGGACAGGGAAAATATTGGGGAAAAAGACAGGTGAAATCATTCCTGAAATGACCACGTTTTTCTACTTAAAGTAACAAAGTTTTTTTTTAATAGCTACAGAAGTCAAAATTAAACAAGATAAAACCTATAGAATGGCTATGCTAAAATGTAATTTGAGTTTAAAATGCAAAAAGTAGTCATTTTGTTTCTTTTTAATTTGAAATAGTCTCAGAGCAGAAGTTCATTGCTTTCAGCTGCCAACACTAGTCTTTTTTTCTGACACCAATAGTAGATTTTAATTATATATATTTTTAAAGATCAGATGTTTTGTAGTTAATTAACAAAGAATAGGTTCCTTTAACTTACTTTAGTTTAATAGCAATACATATTCACTGTTAATATAATCTATTTGGGATTTAAACACGTTCTCTATGATACTCTTTTATTTTTTTCGTGATCTACTTAATTAACTTCTTTTTAGTTTGTTAGATTTAAACATTTTTCCCAGTCTATTTTCTTTACTTTGTTTTTTTTTTAATTTTTAAATTTGTTCTAATTACTTATTCTTGATAGCAGAATGCATTTTGATTCGTTGTACACAAATGGAGCACAAGTTTTCATTTCTCTGGTTTTACATGATGTAGTTACACCACAGGAGCAGTCATACATGTACCTAGGGTAATGATGTTCATCTCATTCCACCAGCATTCCTGCATCCATGTCCTTCCCTTTCTTTCCCTCCGCTTTGCCCAATCAAAGTTCCTCCATTCTTCCTGTACAACCATTTTGGATCAGCATCCACTTATAAGAGAGAGAACATTCAGCCTTTGTTTTTTGGAATTGGCTTACTTCGCTTAGCATGATATGCTCTAACTCCTTCCATTTACCTGCAAATGCCATGATTTTATTCTCTTTTATTGCTGAGTAATATTCCATTGTGTATATGTACCACAGTCTCCATATCCATTCATCTGTTGAAGGGCATCTAGTTTGGTTCCATAGTTCAGCTATTGTGAATTGAGCTGCTATGAACATTGATAGGGCTTTGTCACTATAGTATGCTGATTTTAAGTCCTTTGGGTATAGGCGGAGGAGTGGGATAGCTGGATCAAATGGTGGTTCCATTCCAAGTTTTCTATTTACTTTGGAACAAAAGCTGTGTTCTTATATAATGCTTAGCTCATGAAACATAATAGGTTTATTGATTTAATTTCAGAATGCAACAAGAATTTTCTTAAAATTTGAGTAAAAGATAATATTTTTTCTAACCACTTTAACAGCAGCAAGTTGAATGGTATGTTTTGCAATTTTTATTGGTCACATTTAAAAATGTATTTTGACATTTATTTGACCATGTCCATACTTTCTTCCCTTCTTCTAAACAGAGTAAACCCTTCTAAATCTGATATGCTGTTTCTGCTTTTATTTAGTTCATTATTTAGTAGTAACCTCAAAGCATATTGTAATATTCACAAAAAGTAAATCATCATTGAGAATTTATTATGTAGTAGCATAGTTGTGTGTGTCCTTCTATTTTAATCTTTGAATTCCTAAATATCCCATTCCCTATATATAGGTGAGACAATAGTTACAATGCACAATCCTGGGCACATGCCCCGGCCAGGCTGGATCTATATTCATGCTCTTCAACATATTTCTTGGAAAAAAAGAATGATTGTTTTTATTTTTTATTTCATATAATCCCATCTCTGATAACCATAGACATTTCACTCAGTAAATGATGCAGACAAACTGATAATTGTTGAAGTGTTTGAATTGTTCCTAGTAATTAACTTAGCATTAACTTATGTACTTGATGGACTGCTCACTTTCCATCCAAGACTCTTATCTTTCCAAATCTAGATTTAAAACCTGTACTTAATACAGACATAGTTCATTTGAAAGTACTTCCACTTTAGGGAAAGTACTTCCTCTTTAAGTGATATAAAAACATAAACTTCACTGAAAATTTAGTCATTGGAAAAGCAAATGCTTTTAAAGTCTATTTTTCCCTTAGAAAGCAATCAGCAATCCAATAGAGCTCTGAATTTTCCACTACTCTAGTTCCATAATAACAGATTCATTTCTAATCAAAAGGTTTAGAAACCCATATCTCAGAAAAAAACATCAATTTAAAATGTGATAATTTGCACTAATGAAATTTCTTAATGTATCAAGATAAACTAACCCACAGTATTGCTACATGGTGGGAATCCTCCGGAATTTGAATTCTTGCTTCATATCAAGAGCTTTTTTGCCTATATAAATTGAACTGTAATAGAATAAAGGGGATGAAACAAACATCAATTGTCAAGGTTATAATTCTTCCCAGTGTAAACGTGAAAGCTAAGGTGAATGTCATATAGTCAGCATGAATCTCACTTGAGTAGTTACTTTGTGCCTGGGTTTATGCTAAGCATGTAGCACCTTTACCTTATTTAATCTTTACCATACTATTTCCATTTTGTTGCTGTTGTGGCTGACATTGACAGCTTCTATAAGCTTGATGTTTCTTATTTTAAATTCTTCAATCAGCGATATTTGAAATTACTAAGCTTTCAGTTTAAGAGAAGTTTAAGTATGGCTTAGCTTAAAAATTATGGAGCTTATACTTCTAGATCTTATGTAAAATGAAACCATAAGCTTTAACCAATTCTTTTTTGCAGACTATTTTCTATGCATAAGCTGTTTTAGGGAAGACTAAATCAGAGAGAACAAGAGGAATGTTTAACCCAATTAGATTTCATCTAAAAAGCATCTGGCTTGAGAAGAAATCAAAACTTAAATGTCTGAGAAATGACTTTAATTTTTAAAGTTTAAGAAGAAAGATAATTTGAATCTCTGAATTTTAGTAAACTTAGAACACTGCTGGAAAGAAATGTATATCAGTTTAAGAACTAAAAATCAGTGACTATATCACTGCTTTTATAACTATAGTGAATATAAATGTATAGTATATATATATATATATATATATATATATATATATATATATATGCACAGTGAATATATTTAGCTCTATATGAGGATGCACAGAGAATAATTAGAAATATATCTCTTTTACAAATAAGTCTATTGGAAGGAAGCAGCCTACAATTTCATCTAATATATTCAGATGTATGTTAT
Source organism: Marmota marmota marmota (assembly GCF_001458135.2). Classification (NCBI taxonomy): domain Eukaryota; kingdom Metazoa; phylum Chordata; class Mammalia; order Rodentia; family Sciuridae; genus Marmota; species Marmota marmota. The sequence goes on from NW_026000000.1 coordinate 1,234,235, forward strand.
AAATAAAGCCAAGATACACCATGAACCATGCTTTCAAATTATGTATTATTATTTCTCTCTCTATAGAAATAATTTGTAAACAAAAATTTGTAGATGAATTTTAAATTATCAAGACAAATATTAAAAGGTACCTTAAATTTCATATGAATTTAAAATACATCCTTTTTTACCTGTAAAATGGATGAAGAATTGCTTTTGTGTGCTTGATGTGTAAAGGACAACACATTTTCTATTTCCTAAACTTATGTTGTTGTTTTATATAGAGAGACTATAGAGGGAGTGAAGTCAAATTTCTGTTCAATTTAAACTTCCTAAGTAAAAGTCTACAGGAGGTATTCTCTCCAAAACTGTCAAATTGTTTCTCTAAACATCATGAAAGAATCAAAGGCATGGTGTAAAGAAAATTCTTATTTAGAAAGCCAATTTCCTTGAAGGATGATGTTCACATCTCAAGTCCAGAAAATACAAAAATGTAGATGTTAGTGTAGTTGAAAAGTTTAATAATGCCATTCTTTGCCATTTGAATGCTTTTAGGACTATAGTCAGAGTACTTTCCCAGGTCTTGAAGCAGAAAGCTTTCACAATTAATAAATTGGTGTACCAGATCATTCTTAGCTCAAAATTTATCACTCACGAGGCTCATTTTTGTTTAATCTGAAGCTATGTCTCTACTAAAGAAACATTATAGGAGCACAATATGTTTCTAGCTGAGGTATTTTACAGTTGAAGTTGCATCAGGAGAATTTCATGATCTGAGAGTTTTTGGTATATAGCTCCATCTAAATAGTAATGCAACAAGGAAATTCGTGGGATATGGCCACTCATCAAGAAACTGACTTTAGTGACAGGATTATGTGTAGGCTGTTCTCAAATACCAATAAACAAACAAACAAAAAAAAACAATGAATATGGAGTCTGTAGGGATAGACCTACAAATCTGGACTCTGAAATGACCTGTTTGAAAAAAGATGCAATTATTTGTGGGCTATAATATTTGAAATTTAGATTAGGAATATTTTATTAATAAAATTGATATTAAAACAGGTTTTCTTCTATTTTTCTGCTATTCACTTTCACAAATTATTTTTACTTTCATTTTTGCCACACTCTTCTACCAACTCCCTTAGGGCTATTTGCACGTCATGAGAATAGGCCCTATCTCACCTGTTCAGAGGATCTTTTCTCTCCCATGGTCAGAAGCTTGAAGGAAAAGCCTGGAATTTTTCCCACTGGTCGTTAATTCCCTAAAACTTGAGATAATAAACAGATTCACACATAACAAGCCAAACTCGGTGGATGATGTTAACAGACCAGAAGAACTTTAGTTGATATATCATCAATAGTTAGGCACTTCCAATAACAAAAAGTGTAAAATTGGTGCTGAGGATGTGGCTCAAGCAGTAACGCGCTCGCCTGGCATGCGCCGGGCGCTGGATTCGATCCTCAACACCACTATAAATAAAATAAAGATGTTGTATCCACTGAAAACTAAAAAATAAATATTAAAAATTCTCTCTTTCTCTTTAAAAAAAGTGTAAAATTCAAATATCTAATTTAATACCTGAAACCATTGATATTAGACACCATCATCACCTTCTGTGCTATTCCCAATCCCAGCTACACACACACACACACACACACACACACACCTAATAATACCAGGAATAAACAAAACTACTTCATAGCTGCTTTTGACTTTGCTTTTCATGGTAACTGTGTATTAGTTATTATTGATTACCCAATCACAGCAGTCTAAAAAAACAAACACATATTCCCTCAAAAATCCCAAGGACAAGAATTCAAAAGCAAACAAACTGGTTTAGCTCTGAGTTTCTGGTAATGTTGAAGTCCAGCTGTTAGTTGTGTCACTGGAGTAAGCTCTACTTCCAAGCTCACTCACATGGCTGTTGGAAAGCTTCAGAAAACCTACTTCCAAGCTCCCTCCCTAGCTTAAGGCAGGCTTCTGGTCTTTGTTATATGAGCCATTATGCTAGAATGTCTCATCTGATGGCAGCTGACCTTAGAACACAGTTTGAAAAATTAATTTAGTGTTTCAATAAAATTCCCAGTATTTATATTCTGTTTCATATTCATGATCTAGCTTCAAACTGTTTTACCCTTACCAGGTTGTTCCAACACTTAAAAGCCAATATCCTAACTTCCACTGAAACATGTACATTTTCCATGTGATACTGTGTTCTTTGTACCTCCATTTTTTTTTTTATTGCTTATAACCTGGGCCAAGAATACTCCTGTCTCATGACCTCTCACTCACCTTTCAAAAATCTTTTCCAATACCATTTGCACTCTGAAATTTCTATGTACTCTTTTGTTTCCCTCCAAAATAATTATTTTCATTTTCTCCAGCACCAATGGGATTTGACTCCTATTTGGCATATGAAATATATTCCATTATACTCTAACTTATTCTTGTGTTGTCTCCATATGGTTGAAGAACATGTCAAACCTATCTTCACAGGTATTTAATCTGGGCCTGACATAGTCACCCAAACAGTATTTGAATTTGGGTTTAGGGATGTATGACATTTTTGTTGTCATTATTTAATAAAGTGATGAACAATGTTTAAAATATTAGAGAAAACCAAATATGAGGCATTTACCTCTTTAAATCTTCATTCTTTAATTGCAAATTTCTATAAAGTACTTTCCATGTTCAGTAAGTTAATGAGGAAAAGAATCAGAGGAAAACTGTAGCTTTTGATTGAGAATTTTTCTCCTGTTGTATGTGACATTTGGTAGTTGATGATACATTACTAGTTCGGAGGCCAGTATTTTCCATGAACACTTCATATAATATTTAAGTTCTTTGCTTCTCTGAGTTCTGTAGTTACCATATCCCCAAATAGTGCTTTGTATTTGCATGTTTTCAATGAATAATACATTTTCCATATGCTTTTGTTGAATCCCTCTGTTATCATCATTTAGCTCATATACTTTAAGAATGACCTGTTTTATATCCTTTTTAATCTATCTTTAATATATCTAAATTATTAATATTATGAGGCATTCTCTTCTGAGATATTGGTTAGCTTGGTCATAGTCAAATTGAGTGTGATTAGAAATAAAAAAAAATTTGCAAATGTTATTGGAAAGCATATAAATTCCTCTATGGGCACTGGTATTTTTAAAGTAATCAATGGCCAAATAAAAAGTGAGCTTTGGTTCTTTAGTCTGGGTAGTGACAACTTACTACTGCTATAGCAGAATTAACTACTGAATTGTTCTTACTGAAAAAACAATTGCCTTTCAGACTTGATTTACAGATACTTCTTTTCGAGTTTAACTTCTACACAATTCTTGGTTTGTGAAAGAAATTATAATGAGTCAAACTTATCTCTGCATCATCACTAATTAGTAATTCTTAATTTTATATGCCTGGATTTTCAAAACTAACTGGAAAATGAAAAACAATGAAAGCATGCTTATTTCAGCACATTCTGACATTTCCAATAAAGCCACTATGTGTTTTTCACAAATGTACAATATTCAGATGATACAATATTTACCTTTAACCTCTACTTCTGCTAAAATGAAGACTCTGAAATTTAATATTTATGCTCTAATTCTACTTGTGTGAGAATGATTAAAATTTATTAAGCATTTTATGCAACATATTTTTACTTAGAAACAGATTGAACTGCTACTTGTTAATGACTGTTTTAGCATCAAAATAATCCAATTGGTCTAGTGTAATCAGCCCAACTCTAAAGGAGTAAACTTGAGGCTTAAAAAATTATATGACTCAGGCAAATCTATCTAACAGATTCGCTAAATTTCAAAGGGTTTTATAATCTGAAATTCTATATTTCCCATTATTTTACTTGCTCTATAGTTATCCTCATTTTTAATTTGATGTCTTTATAGAGCTGAGAGTTTTCTTCTTAAATTTAATTGAGAAAAGTTATGAAATAAACTTAAATTAATTATATCAGTGCTAGATTTAATTTTTAAGTCTCATTGTGGCAAGAACATAGCATGGGAACCACTTTTTTCACAAAGTTTTAAGAGTATTATTGTTGACTATACAGGTAATGCTGTATAGAAGTTATCTAGGACATAATTATCTTACTTGATAGAAAGTTATGTCCATTGATTAGTAGCTCCTTATTTTGTCTTTCTCATATCTCCTAGCAACCACCATTCCACTCTTTTTGATTGTATCACTTTGAATATTATGAATGCCTCATATGTGGAATTATGCAGCATTTGTCTTTCTCTGACTGGCTCATGTCCCTTAAGATAATGCCCTTAATGTTCATCCAATCCATATGGTTTCATATTGAAAATTTTTTCCTTTTTTTATGTAACTCTTTAAAGGTGAATGATATTTCACTGTGTGTACTGTTAAAGACAAAATTTATTCAACCACTGAATATAATTATAGGAACCTCTCCAAAGGGGTCTGTAAGTGGAGGAGACAGATTAGATTCAGCTCCAACAAAAACAGAGAATTAGAACCAAAGAGGATGGGGGTCTATGGATGGAAAATTACTAGGAGGAAACCTCTATGATAAAGGCATTTTCTGATTAAATTGACTTGATCACATTATTAGTGAAGGGAGGACAGAGTAATAAGATATGGAGGGTGGGGGAATTTTTCCTAAAATGACAGGATTTGAAAAGGACAGTGAGGAAAGCCCACAATTGGGACCAGTCAAGCAATGCTTTAGAGGAGGTAAAATAAAGTGAAATAAAGTTTTGGTCAAAGGAGAAAGTCTATGCGAATATATACTACATTTTCTTAACCATTCATTTGTGGCTAGGCATTGAGGTTATTTTCACATCTTTTCTGTTGGTGTTGCAATAAACATAGGAGGATTAATATCTGATTATATTTTAGATCCTGGTTTAATTCTATTGGATAAATACCCAGAAGGGAAATTGATGGATCATACAGTGATTCTACTTTTAATTTTATGAAGAAACTCCAAGTTGTTTTCTTTAGTGACTGCATCATTTTATATTCCTGCCAAGAATATGCAAGGGTTCCAATTTCTCATTATCCTCAACAACATTTGGTTTTTTTCCTGTGTGTTTTTGTTTTGTCTGTTTGTGTTTTGTAATACCCTACTGACCAGTATGAGATGATATCTCATTGTGCTTTGGATTAGTATTTTCTGGTAATTAAGGACAGAAATTTTTTCCATATATCTAGTGACTATTTGTAGTTCTTCTTTGAAGAGTTATCTATGAAAAGCTTTAGCTCATTTTTAATATCAGATTATATTTTTTGCTTTAAATATTGAATCTGTAGTTTTTTGGTTCTTTTTTTTTTTTTTTTTTACAGATTTTGGTAATTAATCCCTTATCAGTTATATGGTTTGCAAATATTTTCCCTCATTTCAATAGGTTGCCTTTTCACTCTGCTGATTGTTTCTTTTCTTGAACAAATGATGCTGGGAAACTGGATAACCATATGCAAAAGAATAAAATTGGATTGTTATTTTATATCACACACAAATATAAATTCAAAATGGATTAAAAACTTACACATAGAATCCAAAAATATAAAAATCCTTTTAGAAAAGACTTCATGATCTTAGTCTTGGCACTCATTTCTTAGTTATGGCATTAAAAGCACAAGCAATAAAAACAAAAATCATGAAGACTGCTTTTTGCTAATTAAAAAAATCCCAAATAACCCAATAAAGCAAACCCTATTTATATTTTCTTAAAAAAAAACTAAGCACAACTTATTATATAGAAATATGAATCCCTCAAAATCATCCCACAGATTGAATAATTAGCTTTTGAACTCTTTTTTTTTCCCTAGAAAATCCTCTGTATTTTTATGAGAGTAGTATGGGTAATACTATACAATTTTAACTTTTGAAAAATTATAAAACCTGGGTCATCACTAAAATTAATAATTCAAAATTAATTTCCTGGATTTGAATTTTCATAAAAGAATCAGAAAATTAAGGGCAATATATATATTATATGTATGTGTACATATACATATATGTACACATATACATATTGTTAAATTCATACACACACACACACACACACACATGCAATTGTAAGAATGCCTATGTAGCTGAGTGCAGTTATATAAGCCTGTAATCCCAGTGGCTCTGGAGGCTGAGGTAGGAGGATCCTGATATTCAAAGCCAGTCTCAGCAAAGGCAAGGTGCTAAGCAACTCAGTGAGACCCTGTCTCTAAATAAAATACACAGTAGGGCTGGGGATGTGACTCAGTGGTCAAGTGCCCTTGAGTTTAATCCCTGGTATCAAAAACAAACAAACAAATAAAAAAAAGCCTGTGTACCTATCTCTGTAAATATATAAATGGTGGCATATTTGGATGTGGAGTGCAGATGAGGCCAAGGTGTGATATAATTATAGAAACCAAGAACTTTATATTTGAATGTAGGATGGAAAGTCAGATTCAAGGATGTAGATGGAGCACCAAATACGGGAATATGAATGCACATTCCAGATGATGAACATGATAATCAAATTTTAGATGACAAACACTATGAGTTTTCCTTTGTATTCTGTTGTTTTTGTTGAACAACTTAACATTAAGAGAGACAAGGTCTGGCCAAGTTTCTAAGGACCTCGCTAAATTTCTGAGGCTGGCTTTGAACTAACAATCCTCCAGCCTCAGGTTCATGAGCTGCTGGGATAACAGGCCTGTGCCACCACGCCTAGCCTATAAATTTTTATTTTGGTTAAAAATAATTTTCTCACCATAAAATTATCAGTATGGGAGATAATACACATTTAATTGATTTACTCATTATAAAATGTAAACATATTTCAAAACACGTTGTACCTTATAAATATATCCAATTTCTCTCAACAAAAATTTGTTAATTGAAAAACATTTTTTGTAACTATGTTGTTTGAATAAGAAATTGAACTTTAGGTACCCCATTTCACCCAAAGCCCAGATTGGAACCTACCTAGAGCAACCTTGCAGGGAACCATGAAACATACCAGAGATTCTGCCCCCAAACAATGTGTGGCTGCACCCAAACTACTTTCATCTTGGGACAGTGCAGCCACCACTGTAATCCTTTCCATATGGTAATCTCCACTGTAGAACAACAGACAGGGTCAAGCAGCTGCCCTTTCTAGCACCTCATGCCACAGTGTGCCATCGCAGAACAGGCTGCCTGCCTAATGCCATCACACAGCTCATCCTTCCAGCCCCATCACTGAAAGAAGTTGCCTCCATCTTGAGACACCTCCACCACCATCTTGAGTTACCTCAGCTGCCACCTCTACCATCTTTAGTTAGGGAAGATTCCGTCTTGGGACACTGACTGAGGACTGGAAGCTCAACAACAAGATATCTATGGGCTTGATGATACTGTCATCACAAACTAGGGATATGGCTGCTTCTATCTAGGGAAAACAACCAGGACCTAGAAGACCATCACCAAGGTCACTGTGGGCCTGGTTGCACCAGAGGTATCCCTACTAGTTCTGCTGTCCCCATCCTATTGCAGAGGTAACAGGAAGCCTTGCAGGGGGTTTCCTGTTTCTCTCTTTTTTTTTTTCTCCCGATAACAGCCAAACTCTGTTGATTCCCCTTTCACTCATCTTATAATCTAATACCTCTATATTTTCACATCCTACCTCATTACTACCTGACCCCTGTGTCTCTCTCTCCACCACTAGAAACTATAAACACTCATACACACCTACTGGCTATATGGTAGAAGATAACCATACTCATCATTTCTTTTTATAGTGGTAAAACTATAAATGTCTGAATAGAAGCTAATCGATTTATGGCTGCATATGAGTTGCATAGGGTGCTGTAAATCGATCTACCCCTTACAGGGGAGATATTCATAACCTGCAGGGATACTACAAAACCGTAGGGTAGAAACTGCAATACCTCAGCTCTGCACTGCAAGAGAGGAAGACACATATACAACATAAATAAACCAAGGGAAGAAAATGCCCCAAACAAACCAAGATACTATAACAATAGAATCCATTGACAGCACAGTAGATGAAATGACAGAGAAGGAGTTCAGAATGTACAAAATTAAAATGATCTGCGAATTAAAGAATGACCTAAGTGAGCAAATACAGGAAACTATTGATGACACCAACAAAGAGATAAGAGAGAAAATACAGGATGCAAAAGATTATTTTAAGAAAGTGATAGAGAGTTTGGAAAAAAAAGACAGAAATCATTGAAATGAAGGAAACAATAAACCAAATAAAAAAATCAATAGAATGCTTCACAAACATACTAGACTACTTGGAAGACAGAACTTCAGACAATGAAGGCAAAATATACAACCTGGAAAATAAAGCTGACCACACAGTGAAGATGGTAAGAAACCATGAAAAAAAATCACAGAATTATGGGATAGCATCAAAAAACCAAATCTAAGATTTACCGGGACAGAGGAAGGTGCAGAGTTTTAAACCAGAGGAATGCACAATTTATTCAATGAAATAATTTCAGAAAATTTCCCAAACATGAAGAATGAATTGAAAAATAAAATACAAGAGGCTTACAGGATACCAAATGTACAAAATTACAACAGATCTACACCAAGGCACATTATAATAAAAATGACTAGCATACAGAATAAGAATAGAATCTTAAAGGCCAAAGAGAGAGGAATCAAATCACATATAGAGGGAGACAAATTAGTATCTCAGCACATTTTTCTACACACACCCTCAAAGCCAGGGGATCCTGGAAAAACATATATCAAGCTCTGAACGAAAATGGATGCTAACCAAGAATCTTATATCCAGCAAAATTACGCTTCAGATTTGATGATAAAATAAAAACTTCCATGAAAAACAAAAGTTAAAATAATTTACAACAAGAAATTCTTGGCAAAAATTCTTGGCAAACAGAAAAATTCTTGGCAAAATATTCCATGAAAAACAACAATCAAAATCTGCAAAAGGAGGAACTACATTAAAGAAAAGGCCAATCAAAGAGAAACAAAGTCAAGTAAAAAAACAAAAACGAACCCAAATGACCAAAAGATATTTCAATAATAATACATTGAATGCATATGTCCTAAACTCATCAATTAAAAGACATAGACTTGCGCATTGGATTGAAAAATAAAAAAGACTCAACAATATGCTGACTTCAAGAGACTCATCTCACAGGAAAAGACATCCACAGGCTGAAGATGAAAGGATGGGAAAAGACATACCAATCAATGGACCACATAAACAAACAGGGATTTCCATCCTCATATCAGGTAAAGTGGATTTCAAACCAAAGGTAGTGAAAAAAGATAAAGAAGAACGTTTCATATGGGAATCATACATCAACAATACATAATAATAGTAAATACCTATACCCCAAACAATGGGGCATCAATGTATATCAAACAAACCCTTCTCAACTTCAAGAAACAAATAGACCAAATCACAATAATACTGGGTGATCTTGACACACCTTTCTCACCACTGTATAGATCTTCCAAACACAAACTAAACAAGAAATTATAAAACTCAATAACACAATCAATAATTTAGACACAAACAACATATTTAGACTATTCCATCCATCAACGAGTGAATACACTTTTTTCTCAGCAGCACATGGATCCTTATCCAAAATAGACCATATTTTATGCCACAAGCAAGTTTTAGCAAATAATATATATACCCTGCTTTCTATCTGATCATAATGAAATTAAATTAGATACCAATGATAAAATAAAAAACAGAATCTACTGCAACATCTAAATAATATGATAAATAATAGACTGAATAATATGCTCCAGATAACAGAAGACATCAGGGAGGAGATTAAAAAAAAAACTCTTAGAAGTAAATAAGAATTCTGATAAAACATATCAAAACCTCTGGGATACTATGAAGACAGTCCTAAGAAGAAAGTTCATTTCTTTAAGCTCATTCATTAAAAGAAGAAAAAAGTCAACAAGTAAATAACCTGACATTTCATCTCAGAGCCCTCAAAAAAGAACAAACCAACACAAAAAATAGTAGAAGACAGGAAATAATTAAAATCAGGGAAATCAATGAAATTGAAACAACAACAACAACAACAATTCAGAAATTTACAAAACAAAAAGCTGGTTCTTTGAAAAATAAATAAAATTGCAAAATCTTAGCCATCCTAATGAAAAGAAGGAGAGAAAAAACTCAAATTACTAAAATTCATGATGAAAAAGGAAATATTATGAGAGACACTATTGAAATACAGAAGACAATTAGAAATTATTTTCAAAATTTATACTACAGTAAAATAGAAAATCTCAAAGATGTTGAAAAATTTCTAAAAGCATATGATTTACACAAACTTTACCAGGAAAACATATACAAGGTAAACAGATCAAATTTAATCAAGGAAATAGAAGACACCATCAAAACCCTACCAACCAAGAAAAGCCCAGGAGAGACGTAATCTCAGCTGATTACTATCAGACTTACAAAGAAGAATTAATTATGAATACTCCTCAAATTATTAAATGAAATAGAAAATGAGGGAACACTTCCAAACTCATTCTATCAGGGTAGTATCATCCGATACCAAACCCAGACAGAGGCACACCAAGGAAAGAAAATTTCAGACCAATATCCCTGACAAACATAGATGTAATAATTCTCAATGAAATTCTGGAAAATTGCACACAAAAAATATTTTTAAAAATGTCACCGTGATCAAGTTGTGTTCATTCCAGGGATGCAAGGTTGGTTCAACATACAGAAATCAAAAAACATAATTCATCACATCAATAGACATAAAGATAAGAATTTTATGATTATATCAATTGATGCAGAAGAAGCATTTTACAAAATACAGCACCCTTTCATGTTCAAAAAACTAGAAAAACCAGGGATAGTGGAAACATACCTCAACATTTTAAAAGCTATCTAGGCTAAACTCAATCTCAACATCATTCTAAATGGAGAAAAATTGGAAGCATTCCCACTAAAAACTGGAACAAGACAGGGATGCCCTCTTTCACAACTACTAATCAACACAGTTCTTGAAACTCTAGCCAGAGCAATTAGACAGACAAAAGAAATTAAAGTGATATGAACAGGAAAAGAAGGACTCAAACTATCTTTATTTGCAGATGACATGATTCTATACTTAGATGATCCAAAGAAATCCACCAGAAAATGTCTAGAACTAATAATTAATTTAGCAAAGTAGCAGGATATAAAATCAACACCCATAAATCAAAGGCATTTCTATACTTCAGTGATAAATCCTCTGAATGAAATTTTAGGAAAACTACCTTATTTACAATAGCCTTAAAAAATACTAGGGAATCAATTTAACAAAAAGGGTGAAAGACCTCTACAATGAAAACTAGAGAATACTAATGAAAGAAATTTAAGAAGACCTTAGAATATGGAAAGATTTCCCATGCTCCTGAATAGGCAGAAATAATATTGTCAAAATGGCCATACTACCCAAAGTGTTGTACAGATTTAATGCAATTCCAATTAAAATCCCAATGTTATTCCTATAGAAATAGTAAAAGGAATCCCCTGAAATTCATTTGGAAAAATAAGAGACCCAAATAGCCAAAGCAAACCTTAGTAAGAAGAATGAAACAGGAGGCATCACAATACCAGACCTTAAACTATACTACAAAGCTATAGTAGGAAAAACAGCATGGTATTAGCACCAAAATAGACATGTACACCTATGCTAAAGAATAGAAGACACAGAGACAAATCTACATAAATACTGTTATCTCATACTAGACAAAGGTGCCAAAAACACATTGTAGAAAAGACAGCCTCTTCAACATGATGCTGAGAAAACTGGAAAGCCACATACAGCAAAATAAAAACAATTTCCTATCTTTCACCATGCACAAAAATTAACTCAAAGTGGATCAAGGACCTAGGAATTAGACCAGAGACCCTGCACCTAAGAGAAGAAAAAGTAGGCCCAAATCTTCATCACATTGGATTAGGTCCAACTCTTTAAAAAGACTCCTAAGCACAAGAAATAAAGTCAAGAATCAATATATGGGATGGATTCAATCTAAAAATATTCTTCTGAGCAAAAGAAACAATCAATGAAGTGTACAGAAAGCCTACATTTGAAGAGAAAATGTTTGCCACATGTACATCAGATAGAGCACTAATCTCCAGAATATATAAAGAACTCAAAAAAGTTAACACCAAAAAAAAAAAAAAACACTCAATAAATGGACTAAGGAGCTGAACAGACACTCCTCAGAAGAAGATATATAATCAATCAACAAAAATATGAAAAAATGTTCAACATCTCTAGTAATTAGAGAAATGCAAATCAAAACTACTCTGAGATTTCATCTTATACCATTCAGAATACCAGTTATCAAGAATACAAATATAATAAGTGTTGATAACGATTTTGGGGAAAAGTTACACTTATACATTGCTGGTGGTTCTGCAAATTGGTGCAGTCAATCTGGAAAGTAGTGTGGAGATTCCTTAGAAAATTTGAAATGAAACCGCCATTTGATCTAGCTATCACATCCCTTGGTCTATACCCAAAGGACTTAAAAACAGCATACTACAGTGATGCAGCCACATCAATGTTCATAGCAACACAATTCACAATAGCCAAACTGTGGAATCAAACTCGATGCCCTTCAGTGGATGAATGAATTAATAAAATGTAGTACATATTCACAGTGGCATATTACTCAGCAATAAAAGAGAATAAATTATGGCATTTGCAGGTTAGGGGATGGAGTTAGAGAATATCATGCTAAGCGAGTAAGCCACTCCCAGAAAACCAAATGCTGAATATTTTAAGTGGATGCTAATCCATAATGTGTCATGGGCATGGAATGAATGGGGGAATTTTGGGTGGGGAAAGGGGAAGGAGGGAGAGAACATGGAGGTAGGAAATATGGAGGAATGAGACAGATATCATTACCCTAGGTACATGTATGATTGCATGTATGGTGTGACCCTACTTTGGGTACAATCAGAGAAGTGAAAAATTGCTCTATTTGTGTACAAAGAATCGAAAATAATTCTGTTGTCATGTATAACTGATTAGAATAAATAAATAAATTTTTAAAAAGAAATTAAACTTTAGCAATAATCTTTGGTATACCAATTGTTTACTTTCATGCATTTATATATCATGATTTTAAAAATTATTTCCTCTTTATTTGACAGCATGTGACCCAAACCATAAATGAAACCAAAATTTGTGTATAAGGAATTCATTTTCCTTTAATTTTCTCCAGCAAAAGACACTCATTTTTTTTCAAAATAAATTATCATTCTTCAGTTTCATTTGGTTATATTATTTTCTTTGGACTACATAGTGAACACCATCAATACCCTCTTCTCCAAAATTATCATCATCATCATTGTTTTATTCTTAAAATCTGTCATTGAAAAAGAAGTGTACTCACCAGGTGTGGTGGTGCACACATGTAATCCCAGTGACTCTGGAGGCTAAGGCAGGAGGATCGCAATTTCCAAGTCAGCCTCAGAAACTTACCGAGGCCCTAAGCAACTTAGTGAAAGCCTGTCTCTTAAAATGAAAATAATAATGATAAAAAATAATTTAAAAATTTAAAAATGGGCTAGGATGTATCTCACTGGTTAAAAGCATCTGGGTTCAATCTCCAAACAAGCCAATAAATAAAAATTTTTTAAAAAATAAAAGAAGCACACTCAAGGAGATTATCTCAGAGATATCTCCCTGACGAAGCCCTTCCTCTGACACCGAAACCTAAAACTCCTGATAACTTGGTCAAAGAAGTTTATTCTTCTAACAAAATCCACATCAGAGTGTCTCATGGAATTAATACATTTTATCAAATTCTCCCAAGACAGGCTTTATCTGTTATGTCTTCCACCCTATCAATTAACTTTAAGTTCTTGAAATTTAGAGAATTTTTTTTTAAATTCCCTCCAAAAAGTCGGTGAACTCCTGGATAGTTGTAAAGTGTCATCATCCATTCTCTTTGCCCATTGAAACCTCTTGACAATGTAGTGATTCAGAGCACTTGCCGTGCTCTTCATGTCAGTGAGGAAAGACTAAGCACACTTTCAAAGATTGGGTAGTTGGTAGGGATCATGAGGTCAATAGAAAATCATACTTCACATGACATGGAATTTATTTTTTCAGAGAAACAAAATCATATGAGCTTTCACACAATGGTTCTTCCACTTCCATAGGCTTCTCACAAAACTTCTCACTTCTGTTAATATATTGCTGAGTAAAGGGACTTTCTTTGTATTTGATAATGTAACAATTTTTGGAGCATTTCCTGCTGTGATACTTTATCAATATCATTCCACTTAATAGATTTTATGATACTTCAGAATTAAGCTTAATGATGTGAAACAACCATATTTTAGAATGTTTAAAACATTTTCAAAATAATCTTTCTCATCCAAAACACTGCCTAACTTATTGTCAAGATAAATATATACAATATAATCGCTCCATTTCATGCCTCCATTGCTATAGAACTTGCTTTGTGAAAATTCGACATCTATACCATCACATTCACATATGGGTACCAAATTTTTTGTCATATTATTCCCTTTTATATTTTTCAACTTAAGCTATACCTGTTTTCACCTAAGATAGATGTCCATATTTCTAATAAAAGGGTAGTTTTCTTTTACACCTATCAACAGAAATGTATAATAGTCATTCTAAACAAATCAAAAGTATCTCATAACATAAAATGGCATCCTAATTGCTATTAGATAGCAAATCCTACCTTATGTCTTAATATAACATTTTCTTTTGATTTACATAATTTCTAGAGCATCAAATACAATACAATGATTATATTCACCCATTGTATTAGTTTCCTACTGTGGCCATAATAAATCAATAAAATCTTAATCACGTTTAACAAGAGAAATTTATTGTGCATAATTTTTGAGGTCAAAAGTTGAAACAAGTTATCAGCAGGGCTAAACACCCCTGAAGGTTCTAGAAAACAACCCTGTCTTTTCTCCTTGACTCTTGGCGTCTCTAGCATTCCTCAGATCCTGGCACCACAGTTTTAACCTCTGCCTCACTCTTCACATGACTTGCAGTGTCTCCTGCTGTCCTTTGTTCCTTTCTGTCTCTCCTAAGGACATATAACCTTCAAATCCTAATAATTAAAGTGATTTCATCTGAAGGGCCTTATTTACATCTGCAAAGAACATTTTTTCTAGATAAAACTCATGTTCTCATGTTATAAGGGACTCAGACATATTTGGGGGGTGACTATTCAAAACCAATGCAAACATTAAAAAAATCCATAAACTAGAGGGGAAAATATAACCTAAAATACTATAGTAAATAAATTTAAACTGTGCCTTATTAATTATATACATATATTTTTCTTTTATAAATATTATTTTATATTTCAATTCATTCCAATAATAACTATCCTCATAAGAAATAATAATATAGCCTGCAAGGGGCAAAGTCAGTATTCAGCTCATGTTAGCTGACACTTCTAACCTAAACTGGATGTACATGACAGTGATGGAGGCATCTTGGGCCTTGGTATATTGTGACAAGACAGAGGACAAAGATGTGAAGACCCTGTGTCTAGTCTTGACTCTCTTTTGTGAGCTTGGGAAGGTACCTAACCTTCTGTGTACACTTCTTTCTTGGTCTCAGAGAAAAGCAAATAATATATATCATACTGATATGAAACTTAAAAATCACGTTTAATTAAATAACCTACTAAAGGTGTCTAAGAGCAAAATGAAGAAGCTCAATAACTGTATCTGAAACTTGACTTCAGATTTTATTGACCATTATAGAAATATAGTATTTGTGTTCCTTTCTGTGTTCATTTTGACAAAACCATACAATTTTATCTCAATTCCCATTCCCACCTTCCTTCCCCTTCTTCTACCCCCATTCTCCCTCCTCTGCATCCATTTTTTTAAAATTCTGTCAAGCACCTTGCCCCTAGTAAGTATGCAATCAATATTACTGTACAAATGAACACTTTCAGAATTTCTAGTGTCTTGTCCTAGTGGAGGGAAGCAATAGTTTTAGATAAATGATTCATCCAAATTTTCCAAGATCTAGTTATCCTTTGTGTATTCAGAACAAAGTGGGGGTTTATAAACAAACGCAAAAGAAGTTTCGTTGTTTGCCACTATCCACGTTTTTCGAGTAATAATCACTTTGAAGATGTCTATTTAAAGCCTACGTATGATTTAAAAGTGAAACTCTAGTCACTCCCACTGATTCACTTAAATCACTTCTCTTGGGGTCACCAGTGACATCTGCTTTGCTACATCCAGTATGGTCATTTCTCAGTCCTCACTTGTAACATCCACACTTTCTCATCCTCTTCCCTTTGAAATCCTTTCTTTACTTAACCTCAGCCACTCCCTCTCACTCCTTCTCAGTCTTTCTAGATTAATTTATTTTTGAGACCTCCAAACATTTGTCAGTCCTGTTGATCCCCCTTTATATTCACTTCATAAGTAATCTCTATGATATTTTTTCATGATTGGCAGCTTTTATTTCACCCTCTAACTTCCAGATTCATTGATATCTATCTATTCATATTTGGTAGTTTAATAAATATTTCAAACCAATTTTCAAGACAAACTGTGGATTTCTACTCCAAATTTGTTTCTTATCCCTACACAACACATTCTAGTAAGTGGAGTCTTCATTCTCCTAGACTCCTGAGTTGGCTACTTCTCTTATCTCATATACTACCCTCTCATTCTCATTAGTCTGGACCATACACCATTTATCAGCCAATTTCTGGTGCACTGTCAATGCAAAGCCTTTGAAACTGGCATGCATGCATTCCAATTATAGATTCTCTGCAATATCCATTCAGCTTTCATTTCAAATCACTTATCAGAGAGCCATCCCTGAATAACCTCAGTAACTAGCAAACCTTTCCTACCTCAACCATCTTACTTGCCTCTTAACATCGTTCTTCAAGCACTGGCACTACCTATACTATAACTATTTTTTTTTCTCACAAAAATACAAGCTCCATCCATAAGGACCTCATTAAATAATAATTTTCAAACAAGATGAAGAGATCATTTAAAAATATGTCTAATCATTGTATCTTAATACCTTATATAGGAAGGAATACAACTCTCATGAAAGACAAATACATACTTCAGATTTGTTTTCACAGTAATTTACGTGCCCCTCTCTCACTACATTTACCATACTGGATTAATCCCAGAGAAAGATAAAATCATCACTATTATTCTGGGGGAGAAACCCTAATTGCCTAATTGCCTCTGAGCAAAATCTATAAAGAAGCTAATACATTTAATCTGTTTACTAATATATGTTTTAATCATATATATCATATCTTGGCAGTTTATACATTTATTAATGTAGCAGGTACTCAAACACACAGAGATCAAAATGTTCTTAAGCTATCAAATATATACTACCCCTCCAGTCCTACCACCCAAATTAAAATTATTCCCTAAATTTAGAAGTTATTGGAAGATGATTGTCTGCTTAATTTGTTTTTAAGAAACTAAAGTAACAGTATTTCAAAATTAACAAGCTTTCATTTCAATTTATAGCAGTATTTTACTTCTAGGAAGAAGTTTAAACAAAGTTTTCCTTATCAGAGTACTTTCATTCTCTTATTATTTTTTTTTGTTTTGTCTATAAACAAATCACTATTTCCAGACTCTTACCTCCTTTGTAATTACTGTAGCTTAAAAAAGTTCCATTCAAAATGAGATTACAAGAAAATTATAGACATAAGCCACACTTAAAGTTGTTTAATATGACAGTTGGAATAGCTTTCACTTGGTATGTATTACTTGGCTGATTTGAGATAATGCATGATACAATTTTAGTTTTAATTCAAAGTATTAAAATTATTCTACTTCTCATGTGTTTTCAAGAAAAGTGATTTTTAGAGGCTAATCTCAGTAAACAGTATTTCCCACTTTAATTAGCAATGCCTCATGAAACAGAGTATGTTTTTCCTGGTGCTTTTAAATTTTTTTTCCTAAAGCCTCTTTGGGTAAGTATTGTTAGATAGCAATTATTATTTTTTTCTCTTCAATACAGTAACCTCCAGGGAAATATTCTTAGGTTATACTAAAAAATTATTGTAAATTTCACTGTATCACATAATTTATAATCTATTATGTTTTAAATTTACATTAATAATATAAATCATATGAAAATATTTCTAGAACTCTGACTATGCCATCAGGGCTTTATTGTCTTTTCAGCTCTATGTAAGTATTATTTTGTCCCATATTTACATATTTTCTTACTTTTAAAAAATCATATTTCCTCCTGATAAGTATATATGTCTTCTCCTTTCATTTTTGTGACTTCATATGTAATAACCTTTAAGGTAGTACTTACAACTATCTGAAACTCATTTAGGAAGTCTTTTTTCAATCCAAATTATTGAAAATTAAAAAATACCTGTAGAGAATAAATCTTCTGATTACAATCATTTAATTGGCTTTCTTTTATTTTTTTCCTTTTTTCTTCATGTGTGTGTTTTCACAGGAGCAATAATCTAAGACTCTTATAAGGAATTTCAATGAATGACAATAGAAATGTCAATTTTAGTGATGCTCACAAAAAGATAAACAGCACTTACCAAGAGCTTCTTGAACATATTGTCTAGAATCATCCCTAAACCTCAAAAGGATAAAAAAAAGCATAGGTATGACATCAATATGAGTTTAACCTAGAAATTTGTTACCATTTTAAAAATTGTTAACTTGATTGCAAAATTTAGAGTATAAATCAATACTTCACACAGGAATAAAATTTATAGAGATGATGATTGTGCCTGAAATGCATTCTTACTTAAGAAGTAGAGGTGCATCCAAGACAACATTTGTGGATATACACATCCATTATACATTTGTATTACTTTTAAAAATTCCTACGTGGCATTTCTGAAAATTCTTCTTCGAGAAAACCATGCATAGCAATGGTACAAAAATTTGCAGGTACGTTATCTTGGGCATCTTGACACATCATCTTTATAGCTATTGTGTCTATTCGTAATTTTTTTTCCAAGCAGAAACACTTTTGTTAATAGTTCTCAAAGAACATGACTATGGGAAGAGGTTTTGAGGCACATGTTAGTACTGGGGTCCTAAATATATATGGAGAGCTATGACTTGCAATTGGCTGCCCACTGAAAGACCTCAAAGCCTAAGGTCTTTGACCTGGAAACATTACACCATGACCTGGACTACACAAGCAAGAAATTCTCCAAAATTCCTTGTTTTTTCTTCAGCCATCATCACTTACTTACAATATCTTCCTAAAACTTTTTTTGTTGTAATTGTAAATGGACAGAATATCTTTATTTGTTTATTTTTATGTGGTGCTGAGGATCGAACCCTCTAATAAACACACACAAGCACATACACATGCAAACACACATACATCCCACTACAATTATATCTGAATTTTAAAAATCCTCAAACACCCTTGCTTACCAGGTCTTAACAGAATATGCTTTTGAAATGCATAATGATGCCTTGATGGGAGTAAACTGAGGGATAAAATAAGATTCTTTAATTATCCCTTTTACTATATCTTTATCCTTACTAAAACTGCAACTTCAAAATCATCCCTAGTATCTGATTTCATCTTTGCCCGTGAACATCATATTAGCAAGTTTCTAATCTTAAGACTTCTGCTTGGTTTCATACACAAAAGATCCCAGATCCTGATTTATCCATCTGTCTCTGAAACTGAAAAGTAGAGGGGGAAAGTTTCTAGCTACTAATCTATATAGAATTTAGTACTCTTTAATGATATTTTTTCCTGAGAATAATATCTTGGTGAATCGTGAAATAGTGGACTTTTCATCATTTTGAAAGTTAGACCGGATACTTTGTGAGTGGTAATTAAAAACTTAAACCTTTGAACTTCAGCAATAATTCCAAGGGTAAAAGTGTTACTTTTAGAAAGTGATTATTGCTTAATTAGACAAGAGTGCTAATTAAGTGGGAAAAACTATAATTTAAAGTTCCTTATACTTTAAATTTCCTTATAAGCTTTCTTCAAGGTTTTGTTTTTGTTTTCTGAAAAATTCATAAAGAACCTTATTGTAGCTTTCTATTACTTTCATAATTTCAACAAAATAATAAAATTGTAGTTTGTGGCTTACATTCACTTCTTTTCATGATTTTATACAAAGCTGCATATTAAAAATGGAGATCATTTTAGGTTACAGAGGGTTTGGCAATATAAGTAAGTATATTCAGACATAAGGAAAATTTGAGAAATTTATTTTACTGACTCACAGAAACAAACATGACCCAAATAGCTTCTATTATATATAAACCATATGAATTTAGATTATGTGAATGTTATTGGTGTTTTGATAGAGACCGCTTTGATTCTCTAGACTATTTTGGGTAACATGGCCATTTTAACAGTGTTAATTCTGCCTATCCAAGAACATGGGAGGTCTTTCCATCTTCTAATCCTGTCTTCGATTTCTTTTTTCAGTCTTCTATAATTTTCATTGTAGAGGTCTTTCATCTCCTTGGTATTTTTATACACACACACAAACACACACACGTTTCTAGGTTATTATTTTTTGAGGTATTGTGAATGGAATTGTTTTTCTAATTTTTTTCATTAGATTCCTTATTGCAGTACAGAAAAACTTGATATTTGTATGTTGATATTGTATCTTGTTACTTTGTAGAGTGTGTTACCAACTCTAGAGGCATATTCAGTAGAGCTTTTTTAGGTCTTCTAAGTGTAGCATCATATAATCTGCAAACAGTGATGATTTGAGTTTTTCATTTCTTATTTTTATGTCTTTTATTTCCTTCTCTTGCCTAACTGCTCTCACTAAAATTGAAGTACTATAAATTTCTATTTAGAAATTAGGATTTAGTGGTAATTTGCCAATTGTATTTTATTCTTCTTTTAAGAGCCTATATTCAATCTAAGTTTGACAATTCTGAATATTCTTATGTGATTAATATATGATAATATAAAACAATTTTACATTCTTTGTGAGGATTAACAACATTCATTACCATTTTTCCAACAATGCATTATACCTATCTCTAAGAAAACATAAGTTCTCTAGAGTCTATCCATTAATTTTCCTGTCTATTGGGCCAATGTTGTGGAAATATTTGATAAATTTAAATTCCACACATATATACAGATGTGATCAGAACAAATTAGCTTTAGTTAATATACTAAATAATATGATAAGTCATTTCATAAAAGTGCTAATTTTTTTAAAAAAAATTGATTCAGCATAAACTGATAAAATGCTAATCTGAACCGAACACTGTGTTAGGCATTGATATAAAAAGCTACGATAAGCATTTGTGTAGTAATGATTCTTCTCCTCAGGTGCACAAGATAAAAACTAAATATTGCCAAGGCACCCTGTCAAAAATGTAATTATAAATTGAAATGTGGTTTCTGAATGAAAGGAAAAGACTTAGAAAGATTATAATAAATGAAGCTGTCCTATAGTTAATGGAGAAGGAGAATTTTTTTTTTTGAGAAGTCTTAAATGAGGAAGAGAGTCTTACATTGAAATATAAAGGAGGAATGCCTAGGAAGAAATACCTTAAATTAAATTTATGTAGTATATATTCTTGAATTATGTTGAGAGAGTGCAATGTAAAGTGTTCTCACCACAAATATAATTGTAAAGTAATGCATATATTAATTATCTAGATGTTGTCATTCCACAATGAATATATACTTCAAAACATCACATTGTACAGGAAAAAATGGTATAATTTATATGTTCATTTAAAAAAATAAATTTATAAAGAAATAAACAAGTAATGAGATTGAGTCAATAACAAAAATCCTTCCTTCAAAGAAAATCTCAATACCAGGCCGCTTCATTGCTGAGTTGTAACATTCATTTTTTTTAAAAATGAGTTAATCCCAATACCAATTCTTAAATTACTCCAAAAAAAATAAAAATAAAAAAGGAGAAAATTCTTCCTATTACTCAAAAAAAAATAAATCAAAAAGGAGAGAATTCTTCTTAAGTCATTCTACGAGGTCAGCATTTTCCTGATACCAAAAAAAGACATTGACACAACAACAAAAAAATCTACAGGTCAATGTATTTGATGAACATACTTGTAAAAATCCTTAACGAAATTGTACCAACACAAATCCAACAGTGAATTATAATGATTATTCACCATGGTCAAGGAGATTCATCCCCAGGATTCACACATTGTTCAATATATGTGTATCAATAAACATGATACAGCACATCAACAGAATGAACAACAAAACCATATACTAATTTCAAGGGAAGCAGAAAAGTACTTGGTAAAACTCAACATTGCATCATGATAAAAATAAAAACTGAGCCAATTAGGTATAGAAGGAATATACCCTAATATGATAAAGGCTATGTATGTTAGGAAAGAGTTAACACCATACTGAATAAGGAAAGCTTTGTCTTTAAGATTTAGAACACAACAAGGATGCCTGTTTTATCACTTCTATTCAACATAGTCCTAGATACTAAACCAGAGAAAGAAATTTGTATCTGTCTTGGAAAATAGGAACTAAAATTGTCAATGTTTGCAGATATATGGTCTTATTGTGTATAGAAAACACTAAGACTGCACAATTTTATATATATA
>NW_026000000.1:1258111-1291423 GCF_001458135.2 Marmota marmota marmota
ATATATATATATATATATATATATATATATATATATATATTAGATATATAGATATATTATATATATAAACAACAAAAAGCACTTTTTAGAACTAGTGATCTATTTTCTATATCATTCAAGTCTATTACTCAGAATTTATATTGAATAAACACTTTGGAGTAGATAAAACAAATGGATATTCTAACTGCTTCTGTGCCTTTTATTTTTCAATTCTTTACCAGTCAATTACAGTAGAATAAAAGGCCAGAGTCATCCTTTCATTGTCTTCATTTTAAACGAAATATTAAAATGAATTTAAACTAAATGTCACAAGTTTCACCAGTTTACCATTATAGAACTAGGGGGGAAAAAGGTAGTGATCAAGTTAGGAATGCAGCAGGAGACTGTCTCATTCCAGTCAGCATATATATTGTAATACATCAGAAAAATCTCTTCAGTTCTCACATTTTAAAATTTCATCTTTCTGAATACTTTGATATTTTGCTATTGAATATGCCCTAAGAGAATTATCATTCATTACTTTATTGTTCTTAGGATGTATAGCCTTAATCAAGCAAGAATATTTTCAAAATCTGCTTCCTGTGACAGAGAATGCAATTACACAACACTCTCTTTCAAGCATCCTTTTAAAATCAGTTTTGAGCTTGGTTGGCTATATTTTTAAGCTAAACACATCACAGATGAAATAATGCATGGATTTGTTTTCCATTTCAGCATGCTTCCTACTTATAAACTCGGATTTTTCCTGTGATTATTTTTCAAAATATTGTGAGAAACCTATTAATGTTTTTGAGAAGCATTATCCCAAAAGAAAGCCAATATCCATTCTTCATTTACTTAGAATTTTATGATTAAAAATAATATTTAAAAAAAGGTTAGACAACCTACAGATGTGTTAATGTATTTGAATTTTCTAGGAGTTCACCAAAGTTTGACAGAAGAAATTCTAATCTTGAACTTGCTCATGTATATTATGTTCCTTCAGAAAATATTTAAATTAAATTAGATTTATTTAATGCCTTCATCTGTTGATGATATATTCAAAATATTTTGAACTAGATTGTAACACATTGTCAATGATTTTGGAAATAGCAAAGTTAGTTTTTT
This sequence comes from Marmota marmota marmota, assembly GCF_001458135.2. Lineage (NCBI taxonomy): Eukaryota > Metazoa > Chordata > Mammalia > Rodentia > Sciuridae > Marmota > Marmota marmota. Next base: position 1,259,219 of record NW_026000000.1, read on the forward strand.
AGGATTTCTTCTTTGTTTTTGAAATTATTTTTATCCATCATTTTTATTCTAACATACTCAGGGTATCTATGCATCCAAGAAAGCACACACACAAAAAAAGCAAATTAACTCACATTTTAAACTTATTGCCTAAGGCAGGTTTACATATTATGACAATAGGCTTCAGCTTCAGCAATGATGAGGTAACCCTGATTTTGCTTGACTTAGACCTCACAGTGTCCCCTGAAAATTGCATTAATATGTTTTGTGTTACCATAACAATATACCTGAAGCAAGGTAACTTTATAAAGAAAAGAGGTGTATGTATAGCTCACTAGAACTGTGAGCTATACATATATCTGGCATCTGTTCAGCTCTGTTTAGGACCTCATGATATGGTAAAAGCAGAGGATAACAACATGGTGCAGGAAGACTGAGGGATTCAATTGTTAGGCTCAGCTTCTGTAACTCCTCTCAAGATAGCTCAGGGGCCCCATGAGAGCTCTTCTAATCCATTTTTTTTTATACTGGGGATTAAGCCCAGGGGTGCTTAATATCTATCCCCATCACTTTTTATTTTTTGAGATAGGGTCTTGCTAAGTTTCTTAGGGCCCTGCTAAATTGCTGAGGTTGGGTTTGAACTTGCAATCCTAAGTTCCTCCTGCCTCAACATCTGGAGTTGCAGGGATTGCTAGCATGAGCTGTCAGATCAGCCCTTCTGAGTGCACATCACTGTGAGCTAAGGAATTCCCCTAGGCTCTTCCCCTTAAAGTTCCACTATCTCACACTACCACACAGAGAACCAGATGTCCAACACATGAATCTCTGGGAGACAGGCAACTTGCCAACCATAACAATAGCATACTTCATTTTGTCTAGTTTTATCTCAACTCAGGTACAGCCTGACCATTTCTGTGCTTGAACTTGAACTCCTACCCAAAATAATAAAATAAAACCATACTGGGAAATAATATAGATAAATAAGTTATAAATACATTCTTTACATAGACTGTGTAAACATATAATAGAAAGTAGTGCACAAATATACCTATATTTTATTATGCAGAAAACAAATATACAATAGTATCTAATATATGTTTATAGGTGAATAAATAATCTAAATTTATACATAAATATACAGTAATGGAAAGATAGAAAATGATCTAGAAAGAGGGAATATGTCTGAAAGAATTTCTCAAGGTTTACTTTCCTGAAGTTTATACTGTAAAAGAAAAAAAAAAAAAAGATGATTCATTGGGTCAGGCTGAAGAGTGATAAGTATCCCTGAAGCCATGGAGCCATTATTGATGTTTCCCTCCATGCTGAAGTACAAAGCAGTTTTCCCAGGCAGTCAGTTCAGGAAATTCATGTTTGGTCTGGTGAGGTATGGTAACTTTGGAAAGCTTCATGTTTTCAGTTTTTTGATAGTTGAAGTTGCATTGAAAGGACCTTCACTTTATTCTGTCATGTGGATAGCATATTTCTCACAAGACATACAGAGCAGTGACAAGTTTTATTTTTATAGCTCTATCTAGATTTTGTCAGAGATCAGAAGTAGCTGGGGTTTGACTGAGCAGACTGCTGAAGGGCAGACTGCCTATGGACAGCTCCCACTTGGCTTGCTGCCTGATGTGGCCGTGGTATGGGATTTCTCATCAAGATAATGGCAGTGGGCTCCAAGCTCGCCATCTTCAGAGAAAATTAGTGGTGCTTCACATAGCTGTCAGGGACAGAGGCTAAAAAGATAGTTAACATTGCTGAAAACATATTTGAAGGAAGACTGCTGAGGTGTCGGCCTTGGCTACTTTTGTCATATGTCACCATGGCCACCCTAGACGCAGGGAGCAAGGACGAAAGTACAAACGCATAGCTTTCTGTACTGCCAGGCTTTGGGTTTATACTCGAAAGTGGAAGATAGTGAAAGACCTTTATTCTTTCTCCAAGAAACAAACAGGAATCTCACCTTAGGACAGCAGATTCCGTGGAGAATACTCTCACAGAGTTATTAGCACAATTATGATCTCCTTAAAAGATTCTCCTTAAGTTACATTATCAGAAAACATTTTGATTGTTTTGGGTAGTCCGAACTTTCTTTATTGAATGATAATTAAGTGTAACATAATAATATAAATGTTTTGAAAATGCTAGCAAGTGTATTCATGTCACTTATTACCTTTTTACACACTTGATATAACTTATGTTTATTGTGTTCTATTTTCATTTTGCTAGAATATTAGATCCATTAAAACAGAGAAATTAGTCACTTTGTTCATTGATATTTCCAGCTGCCTAGAAGAACAAATGCTACCTTGTAAACCCTATTGGGTAAATACATTTCTTAGCATATAAAACACCAAATAAATAATAATAAACTTTATAATCTAGGGAACACAAAATACGTGAAATTCAAACTATTGTATCGTGTGTTGAGTAATTGTAGCAAAATATTTTTTAGAGTAAGGAAACCATATAAGTTAAATGTGAAACTCAACCTCTTACCTATGAGATTATAACTGAGAAAGCTACTTTATCCCAATATATTGATATTTATAAATATTATTTGCATATCAGTATTTAAAAATCATGTCTATTTTCTATACCAGAGTTTTGAATATCCCAATTGCTTCATAAAAACAAAATACAGTTAAAATTTTTATAGGTTACCCACCCACATTCTTTTTTGGAACTGGGCATGATTTTGATTTCTAGAACTTAACAGTGTTTTTTACAGAGATCAGGAGGAAAAATCTGTATTTAGAGAACATGGCAACAATTTGACATGGGATTTATAAAAATTCGTATAGTCTATACCTAAAAATGAGGTATAATACTAGGTTAGAAGTGTTGTTTGCAATGTCTTTGATTTGTATAAATACACTCTGTAAGAGACTGAGTTTCATTTCTTGTAGAACATTTTTATACAGTTCTAGGAATAGTAAAGCTATTAATTAAAACAGTCTCTAAAGGATTTGACCTATTCCGACTTTCTTCATGGCAGAAGTAACATTGTAAAATGAACTTCCATCTGATTGGCATATTGATTACATATTCTTTTGACTGGAGAAACACAGCCTCTTTCTAGGAAGTACCTTTGCATTTTATCAGCATGTAGAAAATTGGGTTTTCTCTATGTTTTGGGGTATTAGGTTGGTTGACATTATGAGTTATGGCTTTTTTTAAAATTGTTATAAATGCTGAGCCTATTGAAGTGATTCAAATTGCTTTAGAGTTAAAGTCTATAAAATATAACAATAAGAATGTATAAAAGTGTTATATTTGTATTATTCAAAACAAGTGTCTCATAATCTCCTGAGTTATCTTATTCCTCAAGGTATTCACTAATTCTATAAGTGAATATTCAGTGTTTTCTATTGGAAAAGGTATTTTATGTAGGAGCTTTTTAAATGTTGTTTTCCAAAGTATAAATAATCTTCTATTAAAAATGTACAGAATCTCAAATCTGGTGGTTTTGTTCTTGGAGGCAAACTAACATCAGTGACATCAGTGATTTTAAAATGATGACCTATACAGTTGTTTCAATCTTGTGGCTTTGAAATGAAACCAAATTGGTGAGAGTCTGAAATAAAACAAACCATCATCTGTGAGAACATAACATTCAAAATAGAGTAATTAAATGGAAGTCAAGTCAGTAGAATTAGAACCCACAAAGGAACATGACTCCATCATTTTGTCCTTTGCCAAGACAGTATTTCTCTAATTTTTTTTCTAATAAATATCATGACAATATTTCCTTTTTTAGTTTTGACACGCCTTTTATTTGTTGTTGTTCCTTAATGATGCCATTTTTGGAGGGGAAAAAAAGAGTTGAAGCAATTAATTGCACAGTTTTTGATAAGGGTATAATACTTTAGAAAAGGACATGAAGACTCCGTTAGAATTCAGGGGAACTGTACAGCTTCCATTCTAGACCTCTCATACTCTTGGAAACATTCTGGGCCAGTATCCTCTGAGAAAGTCTCCAGTCCTTTTCTGTGATGGAATGGACAAAGGTTTCAGACTCTCAAACTTTCCAGCCTTTTCAGCACCTGCCAGTTTAAACCTTTGAGCCATGACAACCTCTAAGAGCATGCTTTTCTTCACCAGGAAGATGGATGATATCTACCTTAGAGACTTTGCTAAAGACAGAGAAAATATATATTTGAACACTTTTAAGAGTGGGGAAATGCTGAATCAAAAATGACTCATATTAGCTATTGTGGTGTGCACACTTTGAGGTACTTTGCTAATCATACATTCATATAAGCTTATTTGTTTAAGTCTCAAAACAATCTTATGAATTATGTACTATTTTTATCTCCACTTGAAGTATGATTAAAGTGAGAGACATGCTATTTAATTTCTTCAGGGTCTTAAATAGTTAATTTGAAGAGTTTGAACTGAAAAAGAAGCCATATTCTTACCCTCTCCTTGCTATAACCACTAGCATTGGTCAATTTTTTTTTCTTTCTCTCTCTCTCTTTTTTTTTTAAACAGGAAAGTATGAAATGTTGTTTTCTATTGACATATAATGAATTATTCTTTAGACTGTCTGGGCTTAGGAGTTATCAGGGGCAGAGCACTTCATCAGTTATGAAAAAGGTGGGCAGGTTAAAGAAGACCTGTTTCCCTTTTTGGTAAAACACACACACAAAAAAAATAGGTTCTGTATTAAATGTGCGTGATCTAGTGTTGTGATTTGTGCAATTCAAGAATTGTGCCTCCTGTGAATTAAAACCCTTTGAACTTGTGCATTTAATATGATTTAATCTGTTATATAGATTCATATATAAGTTGTATGTGTGTTGTACAAATAAGCATTATAAAACTAGCATAAATAAACAAAAATAAAAGACAAGATAGAAACAAAATTAAAATTGTTCCTCTGTGTCCTCTGATGAACTTTATCCACACTAGTCTAGCGAAGGGAGAATCCTGTGCAAAAGTAGGAACTGGAGAAACTCAGACACCAATGTGATCTGCCAAAAACATTTAGTCTTATAAAGAGCATTGCACAATCATCTAAATACTGGGCAATCACATAAAAATTTGGATGTCTGCCTTTTCCTGGAAAATCAGTAGACCTGGCAACACTGGTTTGCATTCCCCCATGACAACCATTGACAGAAGTTGAGCACCAGCTGGTCTCTTTAGACAAACCCTTTATTCCCGTTTATCACAGCCTCTACCAACCCTATTGTCCATGTGGGCCAATTCATGTTTTCCCTTTGTTTGCTGTTCTGTAGGCATTTGAGTTTGGAACCTCTGAATCAGAGAAACAGAGTTCATATTCCTGTTCTTCTACATTCTATAATCAGGAGTATTTTGTGCAATTCTGTGTGAATAATTTTCTCAATTTATGAAGAAACTGAGCACGTAATTACTTCAATAAGATTTTCTGGTGTGTTAACTGGCTACTGATTTCTCAATCAGCTTTTTTTTTTTAACTTAGAATTTGTAAAGGACCAAAAAAAAAAAAAAAAAAAAAAAAATTAAAATTAAATTCCTCAAAAATGCTACAAAAGACAATTGTATTAAAAATTGACAATTTGTCCTTAGTGTTTCTTGGCATAGTTAAATCAATCTCTGATCATTGCACCAGAAAGGAATTAGCATTTTAATGATTTTTTTTCTATTTAATCATGTAAGATAAATTTTCATTGAAATTTTCACGTAAAAAACTATCAGCTAATTTACCATCTTAAATTGTTGTAGAGCAACTTACAATTTATAGCTGAATTATGTTATAGACAATGTAAGTTTAGCAACTTAAACTGATTAACATTTGATTTATCTGTAAGGTCTCAATTTTAAAGAGGATCTGTTTCTAATGTCATTTGTATGTTAATTTTTCAAACTATTTGCTTGCAAATTAAGTAACAGAAAAGATGTCTTTCCTTAGAGATTTCTTGTCTTCAAATTCATGTTGATAAAAGGTTCCAGTGCATTAAACAAGTGTGTTACTTTGTTAATGGATAGCGTGGCACAGGCAATTAACTATGAAGTCATTAAGGCTTTTCAGTGCTGTGACAGTTTTGTTTACCTATAACAGATTAATGAACATACCAAATGATCTTTCTCCCTCTTGTTATTTTAGATCAACCTTGAGTGGATTTTGACAGAAGATGTTGCAACAGTTTTTTCTCTGGAAATGTTTAGCTTCGGGGATCATCATTGGCTCTCTCTTTGCAGCTTGCTTTGGGCAATATGATGATGGTAAGGCTGCTATTAGTCTGACCTTTAGAGCTGGCAGGAATTTCTGTTATTAAATTAAAAACGAAACACACCAGAGAAATGAATAGTGTTAATTTGTAGTTAAGTTTTAAAGGTTAGTAGCTATGAACAATAAGTTACCTTAACTAAAATAAGCTTACAGAAGTGGCATTGGATAAACTTTGCTGTTTAATAATTGCATTGCACTGTGGTAGAAAATCCAACATAAGATTTGAATTCTATTTAATTCTATTTCTAAACTCTTGAATAAATACAAATCTAGCAATACAAAGACAGCAAAATTTCCTTTTAGACAAGATCTCCAAGGGTCGAAGTAAAAGCCACGAGTTTTTTCAGTGTTAGTATTTTAATTGAAAATTGCATTATTATACCCACCACTATTTCATCTGAAATGAGTGAATAAAGATAATAGAGTTGGTGTTTGGCTTCTTCAGTCATTCCCTGACAGTAAGTCAGTCATTTTAGAAAGATATATGTCTGCAGGCTCTTTAGGGAGATCAGACATGTTATGTCCACAATGATTGAAATATGGCTTATGGATTTCAATATTGAAAAAAATCTGACCTTGAATAACACATAAGGAGAGTTAGAACATGTCTCTCTCTGTAGAATTCTTTCAGTTCAAAGGGAAAAAAATGAACAAAATTCTCTCCTAAAATTTTGCAGTTTCAGAAAAACTATTTCATTCTTTTTTGTTCAACTTTTCATGTGTTTACTCAATATTTGTTCAGCATACAAGGAACATAATTAACTATCTCATGAATATTGTCCTGTTATCTAGTTGATCTCAGTAGTAGCAAATACTGTGAATTTCTTATGTGCTTTGCTTGGCTAAAGTGATTAATCTTAGGATAGGTAAATTAATTTGATTTACCCAAATAACATTCAAGTTGTGCACATATTAAAATATTCTCAGTCTTCAATTGTTTGAGAGGTAGATTTTTGAGAGGAGGATGGCCAGCATCTCATTGGGGGGTTCTTCTACCCAGAGGAATCCCAGCCACCCTAAATGGCCACCCTAAATCTTAAGTATCTCAAATAATTAACAAATAATAAAAACGAACATTCAGAAATATATTTACAAAAGTGAAGCCCCTGATAGATCTAGTTCACATGGGTTATTGAATTAGAGACAAAAAGGCTCTGATGGATTACTTAAGGGGGTACATCAAAGGCAGGGGTAAGGTTTCAAGGGTAGAATCTTGCTTCCTGATGTCTTTTGGTCAACAGATTGTTTGACATATTGGCAGGTCATCCATCTCAGGTGCTGTGTGGGATCTTAGGCAGAACTTGAGGGGGAGGTTCACCTGCATCAGGTGATCAATCCCTGAGGGGGGGCTACAGGGAGTTTGCAATGCCAGCCTATCCCCTAATTAGGCTATTATGCACAGCAGTCCACACACAGCCCATGGATGGCTCTACAGTAGATTTCTTGGGATTTGAAGAATAATTCACATTACTAACTGTTTTCATGGAATCAACAGCTTAATCCCCTGAATAGTCATACTAATTAGCACAAGGTTTACTTTACATCTAAATTTGTGGTTCTCATCTTTGTCATTTATAGAAATTGTGAATCTCCAGTCTAAAAACAAGTTTTAAAAAATTAGCAAAAAATAAATAACTGCTACTTTGAAGCAAAAAGAAACAATGAGATTAAAATAGTATGACTTTATATTAAAGGATTGCATTTTAATTGCACTCTGGGTATAGATGACAAATCAGTGTGATGTGGGTTTTTTAATAAGTAATTCTATTTTTATCCATATTTAGTATTCATACTGAGCAAGAAAATATTCACTATCATTTTTCACATTAGACATTCTCAAACCATGTACATTTTAGCAATATGACTGGTATTATCAGAGGAAATCCCTCCTGGTTTCACCTATAATGCTATAGATTCATAATCTCAATGTAGCTGTTGATCTTCTGTTAAACTAGTCACTTAGCTTCCAATATAAGCTTGTCAGGTCACTGTTGGTTATCATATACTCAACTTCTTGAAGCAGAGGGTACCTTCTCACCCGACCACTGATAGTATGGTAGGTGGCCCTTTAGGCCCTACACACTTAGATGACTTACTTACACTAACAGTTAGAATGGCTTCTCAAGTCACTCCTCCAAAGGTGTGACTCACTCTTAGAAAGATTGAAGGTATGGCAACTATAGCAGATGAACTTAAGCTCTATATTGTGTTTTCTGGAGATTTCCTAATTGCATATGCATTTCAGTATTTCCTCTTTATACGCATCCTTCAATGTGCCCCTGAAGTAATAATATATTCTTCTACCTTTCCTCCTCCCAAACCAAACTGTTTACTTCTTTCAGATCTCCCTCAATTTCAGAGTCTTTGGTATTAGTTTTCTTCTGTTGTTCAGTTATGTGTGACTAACATGGTTTCCATAGATATTTCCTTAAAAAATGCCTATAAAATTATGAACATATATTATGCAAGGAGGAAATCAGGACCAGGCAAATCATGACTAACACAACATTTGACTAGACTGGAATATGTAATATGGAAATATTAAAGCAATATTTTTACCCAAATGTTTGGGTTGTGGGTATATTACTATGTTGAAGAAAGATAATGGTGATGATCATAAACAGGATTGAAAACAAAATGAAAAGTTTAATGAAAATAATGCTTTTGCCATAGATAATCCACTTGGATTAACCATTATGATAGTTGACAACAAATTTACATACACATTTAGGAGCTTCAGAGAAGAATGAAGGAAAAAAAATGTTAAGTTATCCTGGGACAACTAATAAGGTAGTGCAGGTCTTTGTTGCCAGAATAGTACCCAGGCTTTCGGATAAGAATGATTTCTCATGTTTTTTTTTTTTTTTTTTTAATGCATTTGTTTACTTAAGGGTTAGGAGGAAATAAAAAGGTACTGTTTATTTAATACATATTTTATCATGAAATGGAATATTCTAGTGTTATCCAAATGTCTAAAATTGCTTCTAAGAAAGAGATATTGTATAATGATTATTGTCAAATTTTTATAATATTTTTACTAGAAAAAATTAGTCATGTTTTAAGTCTTTTATTATTTCTCATTCAAATTGTTGAGATAAGTTCTTAGATGCAGTAATAAAATTTGTTGATAATCTACTCCATAATGGTCATTTCATTTGGTATATGATTGTATATCTTAGCCTGCATTAATAATATAAATTAAGTTCATATTATTATATTTAATTTAAAAGTCAGAATCTAACTGGTATATTTAGAAAATTAGAGAAATTAATAGATTGTAGTTTATAATGTATTGACGGAAGTCTTATTCTTTTCCATAAATAGAACATTAAATTTGATAATATTTCATCTTATCTTTTAATGCATTACTGATCCTGACAATATTGGAATATATGCCCTGATCCCAAACTGAGTGTTCAGAGCCTAGAAAGGAGGAACCTTTGGGAAGCAGAGAAAGAAAGGTTATGGGCTACATTTTAAGTTATAGTGAATAAAACCTATTTATAATATAATCCTTATTTAAGCATTTGGTTTTGAACACAGGAATGGCCAATAAAAGGAATGTATGGAAAGGATAAAAGGAAGGTCATACATGGATAATGAATGTTTTTTCATTTTTAATGTTTCCTCTATATTTTTATGTTTTTCATACTTAAAATACACTACTGCCAAGGAGGTGGCAGATACCTGTAATCTCTGGTATTCTTGAGGTTGAGGCAGGAGGACTGCAAGTTTGAGGCTAGCCTGGGGAATTTAGTGAGAGCTTGTCTCAAAATAAATAAATAAATAAAAATAGCAGGGGATGTAACTCAGTGGTAAATCACCTCTGGGTGCAATCCCCAGTACCACAAATAATAAAAGTAAATAAGTAAAATATATTACTGCCAAACTCAGAGAAGTGTTTGTTTACAAATACATTATGAGAAAGTCTGAACCAAAGCATTGGAGGGTTTTTAAAATATGTATTTGCCAGTGGGAGGGGATATGCATGTGTACTGGAGGTGCATATGAGAGATGGGGCAGAGAGATTGGAAGAGAGACAGTGAATGCCCGTGATGAATAAAAACAATCTATTGAGAAGGGATTCTCCCTGCTCAAGCAGTTAACCTGGAAGCCAAAAATCTTCCATTTTGTCTTTCACCTGTTACATAAATTAGCATATTCCTATGATGTAAATGATGACAATGGGACCTTTATATAATGGACAACATGAACAACTATATAAAGGGATCATATTTAAACCCTGAAACAGTCAAAACACTTCCTGGTTCTCAGTGTGGTTATAAATAAGAATAATCCTCCCTAACTCAATTTTATTCCATTTTACATAGAATCTGGCATATGACCAATGTTCAACTAAAATTTTTACATTTATTGTTTTTATTATTTTTTTTAAATTTTTTTAATATTTATTTTTCAGTTTTTCAGTGGACATAACATCTTTATTTTATTTTTATGTGGTGCTGAGGATCGAACCCAGTGCCTCACACATGCCAGGCAGGTGTGCTACCGCTGAGCCACAGCCAGCCCAAATATTTTCCCCTTTAATCCTTGAAGATTCTTGTTGTTTTCATTTTCACACACATTTTAGCATGACATTCTATTTCTAGGCATTTACATAAAACTATTACTATTTCATTGGAATAGCATTTAATTTATAAGTAGAAGAAAGATGACATTTTTACAGTAATAGAATTTTTAAAATATGAGCATGATAATGTCTTTCTTATTTAGCTCTTCTGTATTACTTCTTTAAAGATTTAAAATTTTCCCTTACTGGTTCAACTAAAATTTTTACATTTATTGTTTTTATTATTTTTATAAAGAATTATTTATTTGTCTTTTTAGAAACTGCACATTTATTTATAAAATTGTGCTCATGTATATATTCCTACATATATACACATAAATATTCATGTATATATTCACATGACACTTAAACTGAACTTTGAGGACAAGCTCTAGGTTGATGCTTGTCCTTATGTAATCTATGGAAGGTCAGTGATGAGATAGAAATACCAATCAGTTAAAAATTTCACCTGTTGTAAGAAATTCCCAGAAACTTCATCTTTATCAATGGATCCAGGGGTCATGAAGTTGAGTGCTACTAACTTATACTAATTATACTTAAAAGTTTAATTATAATTAATTAAATTAATCATAAATCACATGCTAATGATAGAATCATAAGGAAAAAATACTACCTAATGAGTCAAAATACTAATGTTTTTTGAGCAAGAAGAATCCACAAACAGGGTCCTACTGCAAAAGGTGTTGATGGTTCATGTGTCCAGGTGTTTATGCACCATCACAGAGGACACTGTTACACCAATTCTCTCAATCAGGGAATATTGTGCAGTTGTTTGCAGGTCATTCACTCTGTCCCCTGAATTACGTTTGAAATATTTTTAAAATTCCTCATTGTTTGAGCTCCCTATCATAAGATTAACACAGATTGTCTTTCTCTTGTTTACATTATTCTTCTGTGAATATAGTGCAATGTAATAATTTCTCTTGAGTCTGTTTCAGTTATAAAATTAAAGATGATGTTGGAGACATCTAAGAACTTTTCAGTGAGCTTGTTTGCCCCTGAAATGTCTTAATTGCTCATTTAAATTTGATTCTTAATGCACAATAAATACTGAGCAAACATATATGTATTATTATATGTATATATAAAATCAGGCACACTTAATACACAAGTAATATATTTTTTCAAAAATAAAACCAAATATAACATATTGCTGTGCAGATTTGTTCATCTAAATACAGTTTAGATGTCTTTCCTTATTTACCCCTTCACTTATTCCATATTAAAAGGTGTATTTTTATTCTGAGAACTTAAATTCAAATTTTATGAGTAACTTTTTTACTTTCCCTATGTGAATATCTACAATTCCCAAAGTTATTCTTTTCTTGGAAGCTTTATAAACAAATGCATACATGATCTCTCTCTCTCTCTCTCTCTCTCTCTCTCTCTCTCTCACACACACACACACACACACACAAACACACACACAAACACACACGCACACACACTCTAGATTATCTACCAGACAGACGTGTTTTTTAAAATGGTATGGTAAAAAGAATATTGTTACTTTCTAAGTAGGCTTCAGTAAAAACTTTCGTAAGCAAATCTTAATTTCATTTATGGATGTAAGCCTGCTTTGTCTGTTTTTTAGATTGTACTCACCCTTGCAATTTGTTCTTCCTCTTTACTAAAGGTTAGTAATCTTGTGTGGAAACTTTTTCCCACCCCAAACAGATTCATTTTAAAAGTCAAGGTTTGAAAGTATATGTCTTTTTTTTTTTCAGCAATAATGTTTTTAAAATCAGGTTCAATCTGTAACTTCTCTTAAGTTCTAACCTCCTAAGAAGAATACTTCAATAACCTTTATATATTTGAGTAACAGACTTTCATATATATATATATATATATATATATATATATATATATATGTTTCCAGAAGGCAAGGGACCTAAAGAGATAGAATAAAATAGATCTCTTATAATTAGAAGACTAATGATTATATGTCGATTTTCTCCTCTCAGTTATGCTGTCTCTCTGTCTCATGTAGTGTCTCTCTCTATCTCCCCCCCCACATACACACATGCGCATACACATACATATACATACACATGCTATTTTCTAGGTAACTGAAAATAGATAGCCAGATATCAATACTTCATACTCTTCTTTGCCCTGTTGACTCAGGGAAATGAATTAAAAGTCTAATTTCATAGTTAAGCAATGCAGAATAAATTAATAATTATAAGGCAGATTCTTCCCTTTGTGGCTGTACAATATTAAAAATTTGAAGTCATTGGAAAAAAATCACATCCTAATCATTTAAAAAGGCAGAACTAATTTTAAATATTCTTAATAGAAATTAAAATTGAACAAAAATGTAATTATAAACTTGCTTGGCTTGGAGTCATCAGTGCTTCATACAACTCATAATAGAGGGACTTTTCTTAGTTGGATCTTTCCCTGTCAATTCTCTGTACCTGTTACAACCACTTCTTCATCAATTCCCTTAAGCTCTGCAATTTGTTTTTTCTCACAACTCTACTGAAACTGCACTCTCTAGGGTCTCCAATGACTACTTCCTTGGGCAAATCCCATCATTTTCTAGTATTTCAGTAAAAAGCATTATTGATCTACCTTTCCTGCAACTTTATATCTCTCAAAGGTTCTTTGTGCTGACCTTTTCTGAGTGTCTGCCTATTGGACTTCTACTCCATCTTCTGGTGAATGTACTACCTTTTTCTGGTCTATAATTTTAAAAATTTTTCATTCTTGTTTACTTTCCATAAGCAACAATATTTTATAATAAGCAAATTTATGTATTTTCTGAAAATGAAACAAAATCCTTTTTTTTTTTTTGCTAACTTCTATTCCCTCCAACTTCCCTTTCTCTAGCTGTGTGTCCACGGCATATACTTTTATTTTACCTTTACTCCACAATTTGGACGCTCTGTGGAACATATATTTAACTATCATGTGATTGAAAATCAAACTCCAAGAAAAGTATTAGAAAACAGTTCAGTTCCTGCATTCCTGTATAACAAGGGAGATTATCATGATTTATGTAATAATATAATTACATACAGTATATGTGTATAAGGAGAAAACACACCGAAAATTTTTTGAAGAATTTGGAGCAAAGATAATCAGACAATTCTTACAGGAAGAATTTTGAATTTTCATTTTAAAAGTCTTGAGAAGCATAAAAAGACTTAAGAAAAGCTGTGAAAAATATTGGGATGATATTTCTGATTTGAGATGTACATAGTTATTTCTTTGCAATATAGAAGTTGGCACATGCTGGATTTTTTAAATATACTTTTAGTTTGTTTATTTAGTTTAGTAGTTTTGGTTTTTAATGGTGCTGGGGAATGTACACAGTTTCTCACATGTGCTGGGCAAGTGCTTTACCACTGAGCCACACAACCCTATCCCTGTACATGCTGTTTTATAATCTCAGTCGTATAAGTTTAGATAGTAAATAATCAAGAGATAACAAAATAGCAGGCACTCGATGGCCATGATCATTATCCCTTTTTCCAAAATATGCAATAGCAGAGGACATTACCCACATTTTATAAAACCCATCAGCAGCCACCAGCATATCCTTATATATGTACCCACCTTTGAGAAGCAATGTGGCATGGGGGGTTGAAAGTATGTACCTCAGAGGGAGCCAGACTGCCTAGATCTGAATTCTAGCTTTAAAAACTCTGTAGTTATGTGGCTATGGTTAATTCTTTAATCTTTCTTTCTTAAACTTCTTTATCAATAACATGTAACTAGTGAGAGTATTTGCCTTAGAGAAGTATTGTAAAGAATTACTTTATGTAAGGGGTTGAGATAAATAGTGGTCACATTGATCCTTCTGTCAGTGGCTTTCATCATCATGGTCATCTAAAGTAACTTGTTAGTCAATATGTGAGCTCCCCTTTTTATTTATAGTTACTTGTATAACCAAGTTCAAATTACTTAATCTCATTATGCCATCTTTGCTTATCTGTAAAATGGAGTAAATGATACTGCTTATCTCATGGGATTATTGTGAGTTCAGATGAGGCAAAGCATAAGATGCATTTGTGTCATTTCCAGGTACAAAAGAAGGTGAAGTATGTTTTATATATATGTTAAGTTATGTGTATGAGCTTGTGTGTCTGTTTGTTTATTGTTACCAGAATAATAGGAATGTCATTAATAAAATTATGGTAATAAATGTATAAAAATTCATTTAATTCATATTTTAATAAAATAAAGATTCTTTGTGGGAGATGGCAAAAATTAGGCAGATTATTTGCTAATGTCTTACCATGAATTTAAAACATTAACCAGGAACAGATACAAAACCAATCAGTTTGCTAGAGTTACCATAACCAAATACTTCAAACTGTGCAGCTTGCATAAGAGAAATTGACTTTTTCACAGTTTAACAGACTGGAATTGCCCAGGATCAAGGTTTCAGCAGTACTGATTTCCTCTTGGTATATAGATGGTCACCCTGTTGCTGCGTCTTCACATGATTCTCCTTGTGTACAGGCACACCCCTATTGTCTCTGTTTGTATCTTAATCTCTATATAAGACCATCAGTGAAGTTGGATTAGGTTTCACCATCCAGGTCTAATTTTAAATCCTTCTTCAAAGCCTGAATCTCCAAATACAGTCACATTTTGAGTGAAGGTGCAGTAAGGAATCAAAGCATGAATTCTTGGAGACATAGTCCAGCCTCAAATAATGACATAGAGATAGATCCCAATAAAGTGTACCCAGGAGTTTTAGTTCTTACTCTTCAATACTGCACAGTTTTCTAAGTTTGTGGCTTTTATCAGACTTCACCTGCTATTAAGAACAAAACTATCCCTGGTGTCTTTGCCCTCATTCAGTTGCCCCAGATGGTAAGCAATGTATATTGCTCATATGCAAAATCTCTGAGACTTCAATTGTGCAGAATTGGAGCCAAGAATGAACACAGAAGACAGAGACAAAAGCAGGAGCCTCTGAAATCCACAGAAATGAGGAAAGAAAGAAAGGTCCCGAGGGCAGCAGGTGTAAGCAGAAGGTAAAAAGTGACTAGAGAAGCAGTTGAAAGTATAGTGATAGATGAGATATGGGGCAACATGAAGGGAATATGTCGGCCAAAATGCCTATCAGCTCCTTTTTGCATTTTTTGCCAATCCTCACTGTTCTCCTTACAGGATTAGTCCTTGGGAGTAAGGACAGCTTAATTCTGGATTCTTCAGTGAAAATTACAATTAGGCATTGACTCTGAATACAGGAGCTAGGAAGGCCAGGGCCTTCTGTTTCTTGTTTATTATTTAAATTTTATGTTCTAGTTTGTATTTGTCTCTCCGTATGCATATTTGAAATAAATAAATGAAATTCTCTTATGCTTGTTCCATTCATCTATAAGAAGCAGTATACTTGGTAAATATTCAATTTGTTCTGCTCGATTGTTTAGACCTTTAGCTATTAGACAGGACTATGTATCTCTCTCTGGGCAGTGAAATGTGTGAAAGAATGATGCATTATTGCTGGGCTTATATCACAAAAATATCTTGTTCAGTTCTTTAGTCCCTTTTTTGCAAAACAACTAGTGAAGCTATATGTTATAGATGGAAGTTATAAAAGGAGATATCTCCATTAGCCCTCTCATCTGAGTCACTTCATCTCTTCTTGCCCTACACCCACTCACCCATGAAGAATACCCACTAGAAGAAGAAAATGCATTCATCTCTCGAATTTAAGGGCTAAATTGCAACTGCAGCTCAGCTATCCAAAGCTATTCAACTTCTTTCTTGCAGTCAGTAAAACAAAACAGTCTTCCTTACTCTGAATTTCTTAATACGTTATTTTTTTCCAAATATCTTCCCAAAAGTCTTTAACTAACTACTAAATTAGGTTACATTCTAGTATTCTTGGTCCATTACAATCTATTCTCACTTTACCTATTTATAATATTTCCCAGGATTTTTCAAGAAATATCAAACATGTACTCACATTGAATTTTTCCCATTATTAGAATGTTAAATTTCCATTCCCTTCTCTTTGTATTATTTTAAAGTCTTTTTGTTTTCTTATGGTTCCTTCAATCTTTGCCCTCTCCCTCTCCACCTATCTTTTTTTTTCTATTTCCCTTCCCATGTCCCCATTCTCACTCCCAGTCCTATTTCTCCTACATCGTATTTATACCCCTGTTGTGTTTCTCATTTCCTTTTTCTCTTATCTGAGGTACCCATCCTGTCTCATGTCCTCCCCACTCTTTCTTTTTCTCCTTCTCCAGTGAAGTTCTCAGATTTAGTAATTATATTCAGTGTCATCTCACAAACACTTTAGTAATGTTCTTACATATCAGGTCATTCCTTTCTATTTAATAAGCTTCTTGAAGCATGCCAATATTTATTTTATGCATAAACACCATACACTAATAATAACCATTGGCATTTATTTTGCACTTATTAATTAATAAGTAGGTTATTTATTTAATCTTGACAATTTTCCCATGAAGTGTTTGTTATTAGAACAATAATCATGCACTATTTTATTAATTGCCCAGGATCAATTTATCAGCAGTGTTGATTTCCTCTTGGTATGTAGATGGTCACCCTGTTGCTGCATCTTCACATGGTCCTCCTTGTATTCAGGCACACCCCCGCTATTGTCTCTGTTTGTGTCTCAATCTCCATATAAGATCATCAGTGAAGTTGAATTAGGTTCCACCATCCAGGTCTAATATTTTATTAATAGTATGTCTGCTTTATAGATCAGGATGCTATGAGGACACAAAGAAGTTCAGCTGCTTTCCTCGTGTAGTACAACTACTCAATGGCAATACTAACATCAAATCTTTTATCATCTGCTCCATATGCTATTATATTATGATGTCAAAATCCCAGAAATATCCTATTCTTTCAGATTTTACTTCATTTTAGCTACTGCTTGGTAATTATTGATTATCATTCTTCAATATCATTGCTAATGACATCTAGTCAAAATTAATGTTCATTGTTCCCTTTAAACCATGTCATATGATGTTTCTCATGTTTAGATTATAAAATAAGAGACTATCTTATTTTCTTTCATTTTCCTCAGCATCTATTAGAAGGGCCCAATTTTCTTGTTTATTGAAATAAATAAGCATTGAAGAAAATTAGACTGAGAGATGAACTACTTCTTTTAACAATATAGTAACAAGTTGGTGAGTTTTCAGGATAGTTGCTGTGGTTCAAGCAGGAATTTAGAAACCTGTTTAACGAAAGTTTGGTTTTTAGACACTGCTCAACAATGATATAGGAACAAAAGCAATCAATAACTATGTATGGTGTGAAAGATGTTACCTATAGTATACATTTTGTTTCCTGTTCAGAAAATGGAGTCTATATCTATATCTATCCCTATATGGTATATGTACACACACACACACACACACACACACACACACACGACACACCAGTTACTATTTATACAATGGTGGCATGTAATTTAGAAAAGGGTATAGGAAATTCAAACTCTGAATCCATGCTTTCCTGAGGTGTGTTTCCTGTATTGCTTGGTCTTCTATGATTATGAACTGCTATTCCTATTATTTATTCATAATGCTGGTGGATTGCACTGCTGTAGTTTTTCCTGAGATCAGTGGCTCATTTCATGCTACTAATCTTCCCCATTGTTGCTCTTCTTGTAGGATCCTATTCTGCCCCTCAGGGCTGCCCAATTAGACTGCTCAGCGAAGACTGTTCAGCTAGTTTGAGTTTATTAAGTGTTTTTATTGAACAACTAGAATACTGATGACAGTTCTTCAGGCTTAGACTTAGAAAATGTTTAAAAATAAAATTGCTAACAGTCATCAATATTTTATGAGGTTGTATCAGGATTCATGTGCACTTGGTCTGCTGGTTATATACGATGTGTTTCTGATAATATCACCATAAGGGAAATATATAGCATATTAAAGAAATAATAATAATGTGTTTTTTTTTTAAAGAGAGAGAGGATAGAGAGAGAGGGAGAGAGAATATTTTTTAATATTTATTTTTCAGTGTGCGATGGACACAACATCTTTATTTTATTTTATGTGGTGCTGAGGATCGAACCCAGCGCCCCGCACATGCCAGGCGAGTGCATTACCGCTTGAGCCACATCTCCAGCTCCAATATTATTGTTTTAATCTCTCAATTTTCACTAATTTGTTCAATTAAGTATAGCATGCATTTCTGACAAATTGATTATGTGCATATCATGCTTTTAATAATAATAGCTAGCATTGCTTTTGTGACTTATATGTGCCATTTACATTATGAATACATTCTTTAATCACACTGAGTGTGTATATATATATAACAATATATATTCATGCCAGGGTAGTAATATATGACAAGTATTCATGACAAGATTGGGAAAAACAGTTTACTGAATGTATTTTGAAGATAAAGCCTCCCAGTTTAGTTGGTGTATTGAATATAGAGAAGACAAAAATGCTAGGATTTAAAGTTTTATTTTACTTTATTTGGTTTGAACATCCAGAAGGCTGAATGACCCGCTTATTAAAGAAATAAATATAGTTACAAGTTAGCCATGAAAAGGCAGATTTTAGAAGTTCAGCAACATAAGGAAGAATCAGCAAGGATATTGATATGGAGAGACAGTTAAAGAGAGGAAAACCAGCAGAAAATGGTTTATCAAAAGTCAAATGAAGATGGCATCACAAAGAGATCGGCTGAGTCTAGTATTACTGAGCGAGGTGTCCTACAAGGACAATACATCAAATTAGTATTGTGATACTCAATTTTGACCTGTACAAAAATGGCTTGATGAAATTTTGAATGTGAAAGTTTGTAGTTGGGTTCAATTGAAAATGTAACTAAAAGAAATATAGGCAGTTGAAATACAAAGATACAAAATGGTTTTTTTTTTGTTTTGTTTTGTTTCTTGTTTTATTCAGTGGGCAGTGAAACCAGACACGGATCAGGAAATAAAGGGCAAGATCATTTATCCAATTCAGATCTTTGTGATGCAGAAATATACTAAAATAGACACCACCATCGAGAGGGCTAGAGAAGAATAGCATCTTCTGGGAAGATTAAATTCTAGTACAGCAAGAGAAAGAAAGGAAGGTATAGCAAAGTACATATTATCTTATTTAATCTTCATCAAGTACTCTCGTGAGGTAAATTCTATTATTATTTATGTTTTCTAGATGATGAAATGGAAAGTTTAAAGATTGAAGCTGTCTTGCTAAGTTCACACAGCTCCTTCATCTAAGAGCACATTACAAGTGCATCCCAGCCCAAGCTGTCACACTCTTTTTATTTATATATTATTTTTGTAAGAACACAACATGAAACATAACTTCTTAAAATATTTGTAAGTTCTTGACAGTATGATGTTGTCTAAATGTCATACAACAGACTTATAAACTCATTTATTTCTCATATCTGAAAGTTTGTGCATGTTTGTTAGTGTAACTCTGTACTCCTGTATCTTCCCAGCCTCTGACAACCACCACTGTATTTATTTCTGTGCATTTCACTATTTTTTTATACTCCACGTAAGTGGTTTCATGCAATTTTTGTTTTTCTGTAACTGACATAATTACCATTGTGTCCTCAAAGTTCACATGTTGTCAAATTTTCTTCTGTTGTGTGAATAATGTTCTATTGTATGTACAGTCCTTATTTTCTTTATCCATGAATCTGTTGATGGACACTTACATCATCTCCATGTCTTGAGATTTTTGAATAGTGTTGCAGTAAAGACGGCAGTACTAATATGTCTTAGAAATCCTGATTTCAGTTATTTTGAGTAAATATCCACAAATGAAATGTCAGAATCACATGGTAGATCAATTTTTAACTCTGTAGAGGGACATCCACACTGTTTTTCATAGTTTCTACAGCGTTTTGTATTATGCTAATAGTGTACAGTGTTTGCTAGTTCTCTACTTTATTCCTTTTTTTATGCTAGCCATCTTCATAAGTTCAAAGTGATAACATTGTGGTTTTGACTTGCTCTACCATGATAACTTATACACTGCAAACTACCAACTATTTGTCAAAGAAACTGAATAAAACATAAACAAATGGAAACATGGCATGCTTGTTCATATACTGGAAGACTCTGTGTTATTAAGTCCGTACATCCTGATATGAGCTGCACATTCATTTAAATCCCTATCATGCTGTTGCATTCTGACCTAGCATGTTTTACAGCCTTAGTACGAAGTTCTATACGACTCATCAAAGTATGTCCTTGCCCCATAGATCCTGAAGAGAAAGATAAAGGCTGTGATTAACTCCTGCTGTATCTACATTTTAAAAAATATGTATTAATATATACTATGCACCAGTTTTATGCTAAGTTCTAAGGATGTAAATGTGAAAAAGATACATACATTGATCTCATGAACATTACTACCTAGCTCATATGAAACAAAATTGACAAATATAGAAAACAAGTGTAAATCACTACAATCATCTCTCAGTATCTGATAGGAATTGGTTCCAGGATCCCATGAAAATATCAAATACATAGATGCCCATGTCCCTTATATAAAAGGCACAGTATTTGCATGCATACTGTTCACATCCTCCTGTACATTTTAAATTATCTCTACTTACTTACAGTCAATAATACAATTAAATGTTGTGAAATTTGTTGTATTATTTGAGGAACAATGGCAAGAAAAAAGTCTATGCATGTTCAGTACAGATGCAATTTATTTTTCGAATATGTTAAAATCACAGGTATTTGAATCTATTGTTGCAGATCCCACAGATACTGTCAACCTAAATTAAAAAGTAAGAGAGAGAGAGAGAGAGAGAGAGAGAGAGAGAGAGAGAGAGAGAAATAGAGAGAGAGATTCTCTAACGAATAATGATACCTTTATGGAAAGATTATTACTTTGCAATAGGACTACCATAGCATTACAATGGAAATATGTATGCCATGGTAAATTATGGGCACATTTAAAGAGGTTGAGGAAGAAGGTTTTCAAAGGCAAAAGTGAGGAGGATTACATATGATATTTTTAATCCTTGACAGCAATGATTAGTACCAAGATTGGTGTCAGTCTGAGGCTGAACAGACAGTTGCTGGGCAGATGTTCTTGTAAAAGTACTTCTAATAGAAGGCTGCAGTGGCCTCTGCAAGCTTGTGATTCTGGCAGCCTTTTGTGATAGTTACTATCATGGAATCATGCAAAAAAAAATACCCTTCCCCTTCCTTCATAACCTCCTGGCTTGCTTAATTTATATTTGATTAAGGTTGACACAAAAGAATTCATTTTCATTCTGAGAACCTTCACAGCTCTGTCACATGTGGAGAACCAACTGTACTGTAGGGTGTGAAAGGTTGGAGTTAAAAGGATCACATTCATGTGGCCTGCTTGAAGTGTTAATAGTCGGTCAGCTGCAGTTCATTGCAGAAAGATCTTGAGATAGATACCTTAGAGTTACGAGGAAAATGAAATGATGAGCTATGATTCACTTTATGCACTACTAGATATTATTGAAAAAGGAAACATGTAGGTTTAAAATATGGTAAAATATTAGTATTATATGATATGAAATATTAATTATGCCAGTACTTGAGAACAGGAGCTTTGAAATCTAATAGACCCTTTTCAAAACCTGGCAAAATCAATTTTGAAAATTTTGATGAGTTACATACTCTGTGTAAGAATACAGTTCTGGTCTATAACAAGGCTAATAATAAATCTTTGATTAGTTTTTTGTTAGATTAACTAACATTATACAAGTAAATTGTTCAGCATGTTTTCTAGCATATAGCAATAATTGTTATATATCTTATATAACAATTATTGATTTATAATTGCATAAGATCTATGCAATGTTTCCTTACCAAGAATCAGTATTCATTTAGTTTTCTTTTGGCAAGAACATTTACACTAACACACAAACACACATACACACACACACAAACACTACATGTGAAATTGAACTTAGCATAGTCACTCTACCTTCTTTATGCATCATTCTGTGTGCTATAATTATTTTTTTTATAAATTTCTGCCTATTTGCACACTTCTCAACTGCTCATTAAGATATCTGAGAAAAGGAGGAACTCAATAACCTTTTGGTATCTGTATTTTTTTTTCATTCTTTTCCTATATTTTATTTTCTCCACCTCCTTCAAATTTTTGTCTCTAATTCCTTTTAATAAACCTTCTTTTACTAATCTTCACTCACTCCTATGTGGAAGTTTTTGCTATCTCTTTGTTCCTTGCATTTCTTTTTATATGTTTCACTCAACTCTCATTTCCATTTTTTCTGTCTTCGCTCCCTCTCCTTTTCTCCCCACCCTTGACAATTCTTATCATTCTTCTTCCCCCTAGCTAATTTAAATTCTAGAACATATGATAAGTATTTTCTAGGCACCACTCACTTTATATTCTAACTCCTGGGTCTATTTTCAAAGGTAATCTTCTTTGGACTATTAATTTCCCTTGTTACACAAAGGATTTAGGATAACATGTTAAAAAAAGAGAACAGAAATTCCCAGAGTGCATTCTAGCATTATAAATTTGCAGAAGTGCACGCATACATATTTCAAAAAATCAGAGGCTTACTTTTATCATCAGATGAGGAGCATTTTAAATAATATACCATCCAATTTTTTTTCCAATGTTAGTGACATTTGAAAAGATTTTCAATTTATTCTTCAATTTTTTAAGATTTAAAATTCAAGCTAGTATCTTTTGTCAAACTGCATTTCTCAAATATTAATTCCATGGGAGTTCATTTGAAAATATAAAATGGAACATATTCTCAGAAAAAGAAGATTAAAAGAAATATTGTCCAAGGAACTACTGACACTGGAAATGAACCACTGCCTGTGGTATGTATTTATCACTGAGTGCTCAAGGTATCCATTAAAGCTGATGGCAGCAGTACCTTTCTCTAGCAAGTTAAAGTGTAGTATTTGAGAGCAGGTCCCCTAAAAAGTGACATTTGAAAACAATTATAATGTGTTTTGTTGTGTCACATATAGTAACTGCTTCATTTCCTAGTATAAGCAAAAATCCATAGGAATGCTTGCTTATGTGTTCGAGATAGCAAAAAATAGCCTTTATTTACTGAAAGTTCTTTAAGACTTTTCTGAAAGTAATGTTCATACTAATTTTAGAACATACATTATGAAAGTATTGTTACAAAACAAAACAAAACATAACAAAACAAAACAACAACAAAAACACAAAACCCTGTAATTCTGGACTTTCTATTAGTCCTATCCCATTACAAGAGAAGATTTATAGAAATAAACAACTGACAAATGATGAAATTACTGATAAAATAAGTGGAAACTTAAGAGAAAGTGCTTCAACAATGGAAAAATATTCAGCTTTCTCCCATAGACAGGGAGGTATCAACTACTAGTTGATACTTGCTCCTGTTCCTGGTTGACCTTGGACAAATGGATTGTGATATGAGAAGCCACAATTTAGAGACTGCTAGCATATTTTACCAGAGTAAGCAAATAATGCATGGATTTTTTAAAAATCAATAGCTTCAAAAATGAAAAACATTCAGTAAGTTTTGAAAATAACTGAATCTTCTTCAAAATTACATGCATTTGTGTTTACCATACCCAAATTTCAAATAGAACTTTTTCTTATTTTTTTATATACACCATATTCTGAAGATATTACTCTAACAAAAAACAAGTCTGTAATTTTAAAAATATGTACATATGTGACACTAAATGAAGATGTAAAACAGCAAGTGAATTTAAAAAGTATTTACAAATGCAAAACGATAACCCAGGGAATCGCAAAAATATAATTTATTATCACAATTACACACACACACACACACCAAGTTTATCAGTAGATATTTTCAATGTATTTGCAAATTGTAGTCATCAAACGGATTCTGTGGTGGAATTAATATTACTAGGAAAAATGGAAATTATCCTTGCTAGCACTTCTGAGTGCATTTAAGTACTTGATGATAATCCTTTCCTTTCCTTTAAGCTTTGGAAATCATTTTGAACATGTTTGATATAAAAAAGTTATTTGAAAAGATGCTTCTAAAATAAATGAAAAAACACTTGTCGAAATAAATTTATCAAATCTAATCACCAATCATTCTTCTCCTTTACATTGGAAGGTTATAACAATTGTTTACAAAGAATGAACTTGGGTCAAAGTCAATTAGTAAACACTCATACTTTTTACATAAAAAAAAAATATTTGGGGCATGTATTGCCAAAATTAACTTTTGACTTTTCATCTATTTTCAAAACATTTTGTTTAAAAATAAGCCTTGGGTTGTGGCTCAGTGGTAGAGTGCTTGCCTAGCATATGTGAGGCACTGGGTTCCATCCTCAGCACCACATTTTATTTATAAATAAATAAAATAAAGGTATTGTGTCCATCTACAACTAAAAAACATTTTTTATAAGGATAAAACTATAAACAAACAAACAGATAAATAAAATTCTACTGTTGCCTCAAAATTAACCTACTTTGATTAGTCTGGTTGATGATATAATAACAATTACTTCTATCAGAGAAAGAGATTTTTCAATAAATTACTGCATATATATTAATGAATGATTTCTCTATAACTCATTGCATCCTTGCTAATGTATAGATAATATGTTAGATCTACCAATTGATTTTGATCATTATTCCTTAATTTAATTATTTTTTCACTCAACATATTTTTATAGTTTCTTTTCTATATGCTAGGCACTATGAAAGATTCGGGGGTAAGGAGTAAATTTCACATAGAAAGAATCCTCTGGAAGTATCCTTGATCAGAAGTAAGTATAGTATGGTTAAAAGTCAGGTCTTACTCCATTTACATTGGAATGACTACTAATGTAAAGTATGTGGCTTATTTCTCAATTATAATGTCTGGTGAGGACCTGTTTCTCAGTGCCATCTTTGTACAGTAATATCTCAAGGAAGAAGGGTTAAGGAACCTTTATAGGATCTCTTTAATAAAAGCATGAATCCCACTCCCCCTGACCTAACCACAGCCCACGGGTGGCAACTTCTAATGCCATTGCCTCTGGACTTAAGTTTCAACATATGAATATTTAAGGAGTATAAATATTCTAATATAAAAATATGAATGAATTTCAATGTAAATCAAATGCTAATGAAATAGAGGAGTTATGTAGGGATCAAAGTTTGTTGGCTAATGGTGATAATTTTAGTTTTAATTCTAAGTGAAGTCATTGAAAATTCAAAGTAAAGATATTTAATTTATCAAAGGAGATGCAGAAGTGAGGAATGGAAAAATTATAGGATCTCATTGATTCTAAAATATCATTCACATTAATGAGGAGAATGAATTTGAGAACTATGGATATAAATAATATCATAGAGTAGATAAACAGCTATGGCATTGTACAAGAAGAGATGATGGTAGGTTAAAGTAGAGGTGGGATTAATGTGGAACTAGAGCTAAGTGAAGAGATTAAAAAAAAAAGAGTGAGCACACTACACACTTGCACATGTGAGTGTACACACATGCACACACTGTTGAAACTCCATAGTTGGAAGCTCAACATCCACAGATTCAATCAAACATAAAATTCAGGAGGAAAATGACCTGAATATGTACAGACTGATTTTCTTGCTACTTTTCATTTAACATTACATTCTAACAACTGTTAACATAGGTAGTATCTACATTATATTGGTAGAAACAATCCAGGTATAATTTCAACTATACAGGAGATGCTCACAGATTATATGAATATATTATGCCATTTTACACAAGGTCCTTGAGCATATGTGAATTTTGCTGTCCCCATTTTCCTGGCACCAATTCCCCACCAATACTTAGAGAGGACTATATATGATATGTGATTTGTTGAAAAAGAGGAGGGAGACAGGCAAAGGGAGGGAAAAAGCATAGGTAAGTAATTAGAGAGCAGGCCATTCACTGAGATAAAAACCCTAAAATGGCCAATTAGAGGTGAGATCATGAGTTGTAGACAGATAAAGTTTGAGATAATAAGTGGTGAATTCAATATATGGATCTCTATCTCAGCAATGCATATTTCTGATCTGTTTGCGAATAAGTAATAATCAAGATAATTCTATCTTTATTGAATATTTTAATATCACTAAAAACAAATTTTTAATTTTCTCACCACCAAAAAAAGGTAGGATGGTGAAGTGATATGCTTATTAGCTTTAATGCCTCTTTCTATGCTATATATAAAAGTAAAAACATCACATTTTACCCCATAAATATACATACTTATAATTTGTCAATTTTTTAAAATAAACTTTAAAAACTGTCAAAACTATATATAGAAAAGAAGTAGTAAATTTAACTTTCTGTGTCCAAAAATATTTTAGATATGCAACATTAAATAAAACATATATGTAAATAGTTAAAAAGAGATATCTGCTTATGTAAATACAATTGATATTTATGGAAACATTTTCTATAAAATATATTTAATTAAATAATTTATATGCCTTTACTTTCCTTCCCTCTAAGATTCTTGTCTGTGCTTCATATCTAGAGAAATATTTTGCAGCAAATATTTGGAATGTCATTTTATTTGTCTTCTTTCCTAGGCTACATTTAAAAATATACCAGTATTAAATCTGTACACTAGTTCATCTCAAGTGTTTTAATTTTATTATATGCATTGTTTCCTAAGATGATGTTGAGTTTATTCAATGATAATATTAAGTTATCATCAATATTTTCCCCTAGTTATTTTAAAAACATCATCAGTAAGGCAGGGACCTGACAATTTTTACTTTTATTCCAACTTCATTTTTTTCTTGAAAGAAAAATGTTCTTTTTTTCCACAAATAACATTTTATTATAATATTATATCTTCAGATGACATCAGCGGCACTAACTATAATTTTTTCTTACTTTGCATAGATGTTTTATAATATTTTTGATAATTAACTCGACACAAAAAAATGTAATTTTTTCACTGGTAGGAATTCATGTTTCCTTTGTTAAATTGTGATAGTTTTAGGTTACAGGGTGAGTGTGTAGTTTGATGAGTGAAGTACTGTTTTAATCTATCTTTAAAACTTCAAATCTTAAGTTATTAATTCTCTCTTTTGGGAACACTTTCCCCTTATTAGTTTTGCAGATTATTTAGAATGTGACATTATACTCTCACAGAACCCCCTGCAAATGATATATTACTGGGTCCTTTACTCACTGTTATATAAAATTCAATGAATTGGATTTTTTGTAGGTTTTTCCTTTGTATAATTGGTCTATTGCCTTATAATATAATATTAATATATTGTTATATATAGTTATTTTTGAAGTAAATTCTGGAATCAAATTATAGAGAAATAAAGAATACTTAAGCTAGAATTATAGAATACAGAAAATTTTCTCCCCCAAATATACAGAGCTCGGGCTCTTTTGAAGCTTTAAAGAATTTTAGACTGTTTTGAGACATATCATTTAAATCTTAACTTAAATTAAAGATTTTAAGAATATAGAGTCAAGGAATATATATTTCTTCTCATAGATTCTTCTGAATTCATATTTGTACAAATACCTTCAAATCATATTACAAACAATAGAAGTTGAAAATAATATAAACTTTGTAATGACTACATGTATGACACATTTGAATTTGTCATTTATTCAGAGTTTTGCAAGTTTTAAAAGTTATATAACATCATACATTATTTTATGGATTAATTTTAAATTTTATATGAATATGTTAA
The DNA here is from genome assembly GCF_001458135.2 of Marmota marmota marmota. Classification (NCBI taxonomy): domain Eukaryota; kingdom Metazoa; phylum Chordata; class Mammalia; order Rodentia; family Sciuridae; genus Marmota; species Marmota marmota. Next base: position 1,287,639 of record NW_026000000.1, read on the forward strand.
GCCAACCTATTAATTTGGAATTTTAGGACTGCTACACATCTGAGTGAATCCCTCTTAAGTGATACGGAATAGAAACTAAAGGGACACTAATATCTTCACTACAAGATGACACACAAATATTCAGAATAATGCTGAATAGAAACAGCCAATTATATCCTGTATCATTATTACTTCAATGTAGTATTTATTAAGTTCTTGACACACATCAGATAATTTGTTCTGCCTCATAGTATAGTCCAAATAATATCTCCCTACCAATGTCTCAGTCTTCTCCAGAACCTGTGAATATATAATATTATATACCAAAGAACAAATAAGATTAAAGATAAAATTAAGTCAGCCAATCATCATAACTTAAATTTTTCCCTGAAATACCAAGGAGGATCCAATATAATCACGGAGCACCCCAAAAGTAAAAGAGAAAAGAAAGTGAGTCCAGACTCAGAAGCAAATATAATTTGAAAATATAGTAGTGTTTGAACATGAAGGGGTTCTGTATTTTGTCAAATGCTTTTTCTGCATATATTGAGATAACAATATCTTGTCCTTAATCTATAGATGTGATGAATTACATTTTTTGATTTTTGGATGTTGAGCCAATATTTTATTCCTTGGATGAACCCCACTTGATTGTGGTGGAATCTCTTTTTAACATGCTTTTGTATGTGATTTGCCATAATCATATTGAGAATTTTTGCATCTATGTTTTTCAGGGATATTGGTCTGAAGTTTTCTTTTCTTGATATGTCTTTGTTTGGTTTTGGTATCAGGGTGATACAAGCTTTATAGTTTGAGTTTGGAAGGGATCCCTCCTTTTCTATTTCATGGAATAATTTGAGAAGTATCAGTGTTAATTTTTCTTTGAAGGTCTTATAGAACTCAGCTGAGAATCTGATTCTGGGCTTTTCTTTTTTGGTTGGCTTTTGATGGTATCTTCTATTTCACTGCTTGAAATTGATCTGTTTAAATCATGTATGTTCTCCTAATTCAGTTTGGGTAGGTCAAATGTCTCAAGAAATTTGTCAATGTCTTCAAGATTTTCTATTTTATTAGAGTATATATTTTCAAAATAGTTTATGATTATCTTCTGTATTTCAGTAGTGATATTTCATTTTCATCACAAATTTTAGTAATTTGACTTTTCTCTCTCTTTATCTTCATTAGTGTGGCTAAAGATTTATCAATTTTATTTATTTTTTCAAAGAATCAACTTTTTGTTTTGTCATGTTTTTGAATTGTTTCTTTTGTTTTGATTTCATCGATTTCAGCTGTGATTTTAATTATTTCCGGTTTTCTACTACTTTTGGTGTTTATCTATTCTTTTCCTTAGAGCTTTGAGATGTAATGTTAGGTCATTTGTTCAGTGACTTTCTAGTTTTTAATTGAATGAGCTCAGTGCAAGGAACTTTCCTCTTAGCACTGCTGTCATAGTGTTTCAAGAGATTTTGGTATATTGTATCAGTATTCTCATTCACCCCTAAGTATTTTTTTTTTATTTCATCCCTGATTTCTTCTGGTATCCATTCAATGGCATGTTACTTAGTCTCCAGGTGTTAGAATATCTTCATCTTTTTATTCTATTGTTGATTTCTAATTTCATTCCATTGTGGTCTGATCAAATGCAGGGTATTATCTCAGTTTTTTTGTGTTTGCTAAGAGTTGCTTTGTGGCATAAAATATGGTTTATTTTAGAGAAGGATCCATATGCTGCTGAGAAGAAAGTTCATTCATTGATGGATGAAATATCCTTTATATGTCTGTTAAGTATAAATTATTGATTCTATTATTTAGTTTTATAATTTATTTGTTTCATTTTTGTTTTTGATTGATGAGTTCAGTCCATTAACTTTCAAAGTTATTATTGAAACTTGACTTTTGTTCCCAGTCAGGTTAGTTTATTTCTAGTTTTTAATTTAAATCAGTTTCTCCTTTGATTGATTATTCATTTAGTGTAGTTCCTTCCTTTGCTGGTTTCCAATTTTTTTTTTATTTCGTGTTCACAAAATATTTTATTGAGAATATTCTATAGTGCAGGATTTTTAGTTATGGATTCTTTTAAATTTTGTAATGGAAGGTTTTTTATGTTGTTGTTGTTTTAATTTTTTGTTGTAGTTGAACGCAATACATTTATTTTGTTTATTTATTTTTATGTGGTGCTGAAAATTGAACACAATACCTCACATGTGCGAGGCAAGCACTCTACCACTGAGCCATAGTCCCAGCCCCTCATGAAAGGTTTTTATTCTATCTTCATATCTGAAGCTTAATTTTGCTGGATACAGGCTTCTTGGTTGGCATCCATTTTCTTTCAGAGCTTGGTATATGTTATTCCAAGACCTCCTAGCTTTAGCATCTGGGTTGGGAAATCAGCTGAGATCCAAATTGTTTTACCCCTATACGTAATCTGATATATTTTTTTCTTATACCCTTGAAATTCTATCCTTATTCTGTATGTTAGACATTTTCATTATAATGTCCCTTTATGTGGGTCTATTGTAATTTTGTATATTTGGGTTTCTATAAGCCTCTTGTATTTGATTTTCCATTTCATTCTTTAGATTTGGGAAATTTTCTAATATTATTTCATTGAAAACATGGTACATTCCTTTGGTTTGTGTCTCTGAGTCTTCATCTATCCCAATAAATCTTAAATTTGGTCTTTTCATGTTTCCTGCAATTCTTGAATCTTCTCTCAGTGGTCAACTCTATTTTCTAGATTATATATTTTGTCTTCATTGCCTGAGGTTCTCTCTTCCAACTGGTCTAGTCTGTTAATGATACATTCTGTTGAATTTTTAATTTGGTTTATTGGTTTCATCATTTTGAAGATTTCTACTTTTTTCACGCAGAATCTCTGCCTCTTTATTGAGTGATATTTACTTCCAATATTTTCTCTCTGACTTCATTCCTTACATCATTCTTTACTTCACAGATACTTCACAGATCAGTTTAAGTATGTACATTCTAAACTCCTTCTCTGACATTTCTTCCACTTTGTTGTGGATGGATTCTCTTATTGGAGTATCTTGCTTTGCTTGGGGTGCTTTTTTTCTTGTGTGTCCACCCATCTAACAGTGTGGATCTGAGTCAATAGAGTTTTTACCCTCTATTGTGTCCCTGAAGGTTTCCAATACCTCACTCTTTAGGGGGAAACAAATAATAACAACAACCAATGTAAATAATATATAGCATTAAGCCAAATAGTTCATATTATAATGTCTACAATGTTAATTATTAGTATCACAGTAATCAGAAATCATATGATCAGTCATTGCCTATAATAAAAACAGAAAGTTTGCAAAAGTGTTTACAATTTCAAATGGTAGAGAGGGAAAGAACAGAAGTGGTATATGATGTGATGATTATGAGGGAGGAGGAGAGAAGACAAAAGTAAAATATTAAAAGAAGAGTGAAAGAATGATAGATATTGGTTGTTAGTAGAAGAAAAAAGAAAATCAAGGGAAACAGGACAAACACATACACACACACACACACACACATATATATAGTAAATTAAAAAAAAAAAACTAAGATAAAAGAACACAAAAAAACTAAAATATATCAATCAAATATCCTAGTTCACAAAAAAAAAAAAAAAAGCTAATCCTTGGAAAATAATTGTCTTCAAAAGTGCTAGAAGTGAGGAAAAAAGTGAATAATGAAAATGTATAAATGTTCATGCAACATCAAGATCACAATTAAACAGAGAAAAAAATAAGAAACAAAAAGAAAATGAAAGAAAAATAAATACTTAGAATAGATTTTCAAATAGTCATCAGCCTCTC
>NW_026000000.1:1293462-1351791 GCF_001458135.2 Marmota marmota marmota
GTTTTTTTTTTTTTTTTTTTTTTTTGTCTCTGTGACTTTCAGATTCACATAGACTCCCTTATTTAGGTCATTCTATAAACAAACAAACAAACAAATAAATAAATGCAGATCTAACTCCTTTTACAGAAATTTATCTCATTTACTGTAAGTGTTTCAATCTCTGTACTCCACCATGGTATTGGGCCAAATGCAATTTAGAATTAAGAATCAGAGTATAGTCTGGTAACCAGAAGTTTTCATGAGGTTACGATTTTATTTGTACAGACAGGTACATACTTTTCATTCCCTGATTTTTCCCCATGTTCTAATTAGTAGAATGCAGATTATCTCATTCTTATCCTAGTTAATTTATAAAGTAGGAATCTTTCCCCCCAAATCTTCCTTAATATCTTTTCCTCAAAACCTTCTGTCCAAATCCTTTTGAAACAGGATCCAGATTGATTTTGGCATCTATGGAATATTTCTAGATTGGGAGATTTCAGAAAAGTGATTAATGGACCAGTCTGCTATTTCTTTTATCAAATCTTGGAGCAGTCTCAAATTCTTGTTTTATAGTCTTCCATAGAATAGAAGAAAAAATAAAGTTGCTCTTATCCTCAAACTGTATCTTATGAATCTTCTACTTCATACTGGATATTGCATTTCTTCAACTTTAATATACTTCTACAAATTACTTTAATATCAAAATACTCTTAATTTTTGTACACATGCAAATATTAATTAAAATTTATAGGTAATGGTCTGCCAAATATAAAAAGTTACGTTGTTTTTCCCAAAGTGCCACCTGGCAAATTTATACTCATTTTTTTGTTTAGACAAGTACAATTTTTTTCCCAGACTAAAACTAAATAGAGTAGCTAGATGGAAATCAGTCAGGAATTCACCAAACACATCAGCACTTTTATGTTTTGTAATATTTTTAATGTTCGTTCTTGTAAAATACCTAGTGAACTCTAAAACTTTTAACCACATATTTCTTTTCTCTTTTATCCTTCCATTATAAACCATGAGTTTAAAAAATGGTGTAAGCCAAATCCACTATAATTTATTTAACTAGTCTAATGTATATATAAATATTTGGAAAGGGAGGGGACATGGGGTAATTAATGATGGTGAAATGTAATGATTGTTATTATCCAAAGTACATGTATGAAGACATAAATTGGTGTGAGTATACTATGTATACAACCAGAGATATAAAAAATTGTGCTCTATATAGGTAATGAAAATTGTAATGTATTCTGCTATCATATATAATAAAAATAAATAAATAAAAATATTTATACAGAGAATAGGTATATAGAATTAACAATAGACCTCAAGCCTGAACAAAAAAAAATATTTTATTGCCTTATGACTCTTTATAATTTAAACATATGATATTCTGTGGGCTTTAAAAAAGATTTTTAAGCATCTCAAACATGCATCCATGATTCCTTCCTAGAAATCACTATAATCTGTTCTCCTAAATTAATACATGTGATTTAACTTCATGAGATCCTACTTTGTATAGTCACCATATAAACCACGAACAATTTCCAAATCTTCCCATGATAGTAACAAAAAGTATCAGGTACCTCATGGAGCTTAATGTGTAACTATTAATCAAGAATAAACAATAAATACATTTACCAATAATTGTTCACAAAATCTTAATGTTTGAAAACCAAAGTATCTCAGCTTCATCCTATTAAGAAATTGGATTTCTAAGATGATTCACATTTCAATTAATAAAAATAAGCTCATATAGCTTACTGTCCTTAATAAGATGAACTTTCTGTCTTTTTTTTTAATGCAGTGGTAGGTTGAAACCTAGGACCTCATGCATGCTAGGCAAGTGCTCTACCACTGAGCTGTCTCCAGCCCTAAAGTCTTGGTATTAAAAGACCAAAATATGATACTGTTTCTTTCTCACCAGAAAGACAACTTGACATTTTTTCATGCTAATTAAAAAAAACAAAATATTATACAGTATTATCTAAGACTCATTACACATCCAAATTCTGAAGAAAAAATCATGGCTTTATTCTGAACTTGCTACTTATGATAATTAGAAGAAATAAATATTAGAAGAAATGAAAAAATACATTTTAGCCAAATTCCTGTGAAATGAATTTATAATTGCAAAAGAATAAAATATATGTGAATTCAAAAAGTAATTTCCACTTACTATTTTTACCTATGTAAATGTGCAGTCTTAAATCCCTGCTTTAAGGGTAAGTGTGGCTAAGTGCTGTTGCTAGGATCAGAAGCAGTCATTTTCTAGTGCCCATGGCTCATACATAAGGCTTTGACGGAGTGGGGAAAAGCAATAATAATTTTGATGACCATTACTAGAAAAACATAAGGACCTAAGAAATGTTATTCCTTTCAGAACTTCAATGTCCATGGGTGCCCTTTGTAATTATTTTACAATGTTAAGTTTTAACTGTATGGGATAACTTTTGGGTAACTATTGAACTTGTAATGTTTCCAGGATTGAATGTGCATGTAAGGAATGAATAAAATATGTCAATTTGATTATACTTGTCTTAGAACCCATGATGGTAATATTTATTCATTGTGAGAGATTAAACTCCTTTAAGTCAAAATAAAAAAAAAATGAGAAGATACAAGATATATCAAATTGAAAAACTTTAATAGAAATTGACAGACAGTACACTAAACTCCTGTGTGATTTAAGTGAATGAGTTGACTTTTAATGTGAAATTATTTCAGGTTGCTTTTGACATTTTGAAATTGTTTATCCTATAGACATTCAACTGATGTCTAAAATTAGATAATCATTATTCTTCCCACACTCCTTTATACATTCACATTCTACCGGATTACTTGAGCCAAACTTTTAGGGTGCAAACTGGTTTTATTTCTGCAGTAACTCTGATTCTACTTATTACTTATATATTTTATTAGTCATCTGATATGTCTTGCTATTTCATTAGCTAAGATATTCATTTTCTATTGTTCTGTCAAAGATAGTAGTCTCCTACATGATTTCGCTGCCTCATCAAACTGCATTATTTTTTCTATAGTACTCTTTCTGAAAAAACAAATAGTAATTTAAAACATAACTCAAACATAAACATTCTACCCTAGGCAATAAGCACTTCATGATATACCCTGATTTCTTACTCAAACTTACCTACTATCAATTTTTACCTGATTACCAAATATCCTAAACAACATAGAGTTACTCAAAGAGAACATGCATGTCATGTCTTGGTACCTTTCATGAAGCTAGTCTATCATCTCACCTGGACAGTTCCCATAAATCCTTTATTTGTTTATTTGTAATTGGACAAAATACCTTTTTTAAAATTTATTTTTATGTGGTGCTGAGGATTGAACCCAGGGCCTTGCATGTGTTAGGCAAGCGCTTTACAACTGAGCCACAACCCCAGCCCCCTAAACATCATTTTAAGAGCCAGCTCAGACATCTTCCCCTAGAAGCTTCAATTCATCTTTATCTCATGTAGTTATTTCCTCTCTGCTATGCCTACCTTGCACAAAGCATGACACTTACCATGCTGAATTACTTGCTTTTGCCTTTGATCAGAACTTAAAAGTAAGAACTCCGTTTTGTTGTCTTTATGTAGAGTTTTCCTATGATATTCTTTCTCTAATACCCTGGTAGTTTGCCATTAAGGACAACTATTTTGCTTTCTTTCTTTTTTTTTTTTTTTTTTGGCCTGTGAACTGGGTTGTCAGCCTTCTGTTAAGATTTTCTCCATCTGTTTCAGTGAATTTCCATTGTCAGGTTCTGAAAGTAACTGCTTGCTATTTTTGAACCTGCCTATTTGAATCCTTTAACATGGATTCAGTTTTTATTTCTGGTGTGCCCTCTTTGATAGAACTGTTTATAACCTCTTTGTTTCTTGAACCTGTTAGTATTTAGCTTCCCAATGTGACCATGCACTTCAATTTTACACCTAGATAAAATTGAGCCTGAGTCTCATCACATTGCTAAATGTGCAAGTTGCATATCTACAAGTATATCAACAAATTTGTGTTAATTAATCTGATGGTCATGTGAAAATATGAATGTTAAAAATATCTCAACTCCATAATACTTATTTAAATCATTAATCAATTATTTTTATTATTAAAAAATCTTTATCTAATATATGAAAAAGTACAAATCATATAAATTCTAAAAGTTTACATTTACATTAATTTCTTTGAGGAAAAGTTATACAACCATCAAATTCCTAATAATATTTTTTAGCTACAACTTATGACATTCCAAAAATTATTACAGATAACTGACAGTTAATCAAATTTTATTTTAGTTTTCTGAAATATTATCTACGAGGAAAATGCCATAGTAAATGTTCTTTAAAAATTAGAATGTTGCTATATGGCTATTAAAAGATTAAATATATCCCCTAGTATATTTTTGCTTTACACTTTTTAATATGTTGATTTTTACCCCAACTTTGATAGTTTCTTTAATCCACAAATGACAAAGTCCTAGAATATTAAGTTCTAGGACATTATAATTATATTTCCACTGACTTGTTTTTCTTTATCCTTTTGTCACTCATTGACAGCACTGGAAAAAATATCCAAATATAGATAATTTTCACAAAAATTAAAATTAAAAAAAATTAAAACTTTAGTTTACCATAATTGATGAATTTTTTTGCAAAGTACTAACATTCCAAGAGATAAATGATGGTGCTTTGTGCTTAAATAAGAATTCACTGTGAAGTTGACCAAAAAAAAAAAAAAAGCGATTTTGACCTTGCCAATGGGAAGTCCTCCTCCATTTGATTTAATATCCTGGCCATCTGCCTCTCTCATCCTCTCAGGAAGAACGAATACCTCTATTGCTAATTGGAAGAGGGAAAAAAATGCACACAATATAATGAAAAGCAATCCCGTGCTCTTTATATCCATAGAAATGCCCAAAACTCAACTTAAAATGGATCAAGGACTTAGGAATACAACCAGAGACCCTGTGTCTAATAGAAGAAAAAGTAGATCCTAACCTCCATCATGTGGGATTAGGCCCCAACTTCCTTAATAAGACTCCTATAGCACAAGAATTAAAACCAAAAATCAATAAATGGGATGAACTCAAACTGAAAAGTTTCTTCTCAGAAAAAGAAACAATCTATGAGGTGAATAGACAGCCTACATCTTGGGAGAAAATCTTTACTCCTCACACATCAGATAGAACACTAATCTTTAGGGTATATAAAGAACTCAGAAAGCTAAACACCAAATAAATAAATAAATAAAATAAAATAACCCAACCAATAAATTGGCCAAGGACCTAAACAGCCACCTCTTGGAAGACGATATAAAATCAATCAACAAATATATGAAAAAATATTCATCATCACTAGCAGTTAGAGAAATGCAAATCAAAACCAAATCTAAGATTTCATCTCCCTCCAGTAAGAATAGCAGTTATTATGTAGACAAACAAAAATACGTGTTGACAAGGGTGTGGGGAAAAAGGTACACTTATACACTGCTGGTGGGACTGCAAATTGGTGCAGCCAATATGGAAAGCAGTATGGAGATTTCTTGGAAAATTGGAAATGAAACCACTGTTTGACCCAGCTATCCCTCTTCTCAGTCTATACCCAAAAGACTACAGCATACTACAGGGACACAGCCACATCAATGTTTATAGCAGCACAATTCACAGTAGCTAAACTGTGGAGGTAACCTAGATGCCCTTCAATAGATGAATGGATTTAAAAAATGTGGCATATATGCACAATGGAATATTACTCAGCAATAAAAGAGAATTAAATCATGGCATTTGCAGGTAAATGGGTGGAGTTAGAGAAGATAATATTAAGTAAAGTTAGCCAATACCAAAAAAAACAAACAAACAAACAAATGCTGAATATTTTCTTTGATAAAAGATGCTGATTCATAGTGGGATAGGATAGGGAGCATGGGAGGAATGGACGTTGAACGCTAGATAGGGCAGAGGGGTTGGAGGGGAAGGAGGGGTTATAAATGATGATGGAATATGATGATCATTATTATTCAAAGTACATATATTAAGACACGAATTGGTGTGAATATACTTTGTATATAACCAGAGATGAAAAATGTGCTCTATATGTGTAATAAGAATTGTAATGCATCCCACTGTCATATATAAATAAAAAGGAGGAAATAAAAAGAAAAAATTCTTACATCTGTTGCCATTGAAGTCAACTTTTCCATCTAAGTTGTGTGTGGGTTTCTGAGCAAAACATAGAATAGGTAATAGCCTATAGTCAGTATGGATATTGCCATATAAAAGCAGGTAAGTAGGTTAAAAATGACAAAAACCATTTATTCAGAAACTACCCCATGTTGTATTCCTTATATGTTAAAGAAACTTATATTCTGTTCCAACTAACATCTTTTTCCAACACATGTGCTGAAGTTCCATTAAACTCAAAAATATTAAACTCTAAAAAATATTTAGGAAAGCTGAATTATTTGACAAATAAGATATAGAGATATAGCAGTTAACAATCTTAATGTAATTTAGAATTAACTTTTTTCTCATAAGAACAATACTAATAAAGAAGTTACTAAGATGTGGCACTAAATGATCGCCATCCTATTTAAAGCTTTCACTCAAACTTAGCTTAAATAGTTACTCATATAATTATAAATAATTCTCAATAATTATTAAGTAATACTAAACCAATCTGTTTTCTATCCTATATTTGTAGTACTACATGTGTATGTAAATGTGTGTATGTCTGAGTGTAGACAAATGGGTGTTTCTCTCATAGAGTTGATAGAACTAGACTACAGCTAATAGCAATATAATGTACTTGAAAATTACTAAGTTATTATAGTTTAAATATTCTCACCACAAAAATTTAGAAGTGATGTAATGGATATGTTAACTTAATTTGGTGATTTTGCAATATATACTTATACATCAAAACATATGTTGTGCTTCATGAATATATACACATTTTTATTCATCAATTAAAATAATTATTTTAAAAAGAGAAATTTTTTTGAAAGGAATGTGTATAATTAATCAATGCCTAAGAATTCCTCAGATAAAGACTTTCAGAATATGAATTCACAATTCATTAAACTTCATCTACCACAGATGTGAGTTAGTAGACAAAACCAACTGATAAAATCAGATCCCCCAAAATCGTGAGTTTTCAGAGTTCTCAGAGAAAGAATGTATGATGATCAATTAAATATGAAATTATGTAAAATGAAAATCATGCTGAAAAAACATGATATTATTAAAAGTCATCTCACCAATATCCCTCCTAAGCATAGCTCAGAAATTCTTGATAAAATATTAGAAAAATGAATTAAATAGCACACTCACTACAGTCAGAATTGAATCATTCAGTGATGCAAGGATGGTTCAACATGTATAATTCGATAAATGAAATCCATCATTTTAACAGAATACAGGACCAAAAAATTATTATATGTAGAAGAATGAACAAAATTCAATATCTTTTCATGATAAAAAATTATCAACCAATTAAATATTAAAAGAATCTAACTCAACACTATATAGGGCAATTCTGACAAATCTATAGCTAACAAATTCAATGTGAAAAAGTTAAAAGCTTTTTCTCTAAGGTCTGTAACAATACAAGGATTCTATTCTGATCAGTTCTTTACAATGTAGGTCCTAGGGAGAGCAGTTAAGCAACAGAAAAAAATAATAGGCGATTGAGTTGGAAAAGAATTTTAAATTATCCCTGTTTTCAGATAAATATAATTTAACGTAAAGAAAACCCTAAAAATTCCACCAAAAACTTGTTAGAACTTGTAAGTCAATTTGGTAAGTTTTCAGGATAAAATATCAATACTATGTTTATACACTAACAGCAAGCTATGTGAAAAGGAAATCAAGAAAAAGAAGAACATGCTTTAAAATTTCAAAAATGCCAACTAAATTTAGACAAAGTCTCCAAGTACATAAACAGGGAAAGGATAGTCTCCAATAAATGGCCCTTGGAAAAGTGAATATCCTCATGCAGAATAAAAGTAGACTGTTATCTCACATAATTCACAAGAACCAGTGCAAAATTGATTAAAGACTTAAAGGTACACCTGGTACTGTGAAAATACGGGGGAAAAAAAGAGTAAAACCTCCATTACATTGATCTGGGCAATAACATTTTATGTATGATAGCACAAACCTGGACAACAAAAACAAAATAAATAAATGAATAGGATTATGTTAAGCTGAAAAACAACAAAATAAATTCACTGAGAAAAGAAACAACTTACACAGTAGGAAAAATATGTGCAAACTATATATCTGGTAAGCAATGCACATTGTGGTGACCAAAATATATAATGAATATAATGAAGTCAAATAACAAAATAACAAGAAGACAAATAGCACAATTTTTAAAATGGGCAAATTAACAAAATAGATTTCTCAAAGAAAAAACAAACAACAACAACAACAACAACAAAAAAAAAACGTACAAATGGTCAACAGCTATTTGTTTAGAAATGTTCAAATCCTCTGGAAAATGCAATTAAAGTCACAATGTGATATGACTTTACACCTGTTGTAATAGCTATGATATATGAGACAAAAATAATAAGTGTTGATTGGAGAAGAAAGTACTACTACAAAATGCTTCTATCACACAAAATAATATGGACCTTCCTAAAACAAAATTAAGAATAGAATTACTATATAATCCAGCAGTCTAGTTTCTGGGTACATGTCCAGAGGAAATTAAAGAAAGATCTGCATTCCCATGTTTATTGAAGGACTATTCAGGATAGCCAATACATGGTATCAAATTAAATTTCCATTAATACATGAATGCATAAATAAAAAATTATACACACACACATACACATACACATATACATGTACACACACACACACATATATATATATATATATATATATATATATATATATATATATATATATTCATATCTGTGTACACTGGGATACTCTTTAGCTATTAAAAATGAAATCATGTCATTTATGATAATATAGATTGTAAACTGGAGGACACTGTGTCAAGAAAGACAAATACTGCCTGATCTCATTTATGAAATATACAAGAAGTTGATCTTTTAGAAATAAAATGTTATATTATGGTCACCAGAGACTGAGAAGGGCAGGGAGGAGAGGAGCATGAGCAGAGATTGGTCACTGTTTACAAAAGTTACTTTTAAGTAGGAAGACCATGTGCTGAACACCAGCATATGCCATATGCTGATTGTAACAAATAATGGGATATCACATATTTTAAGAAAGCTAGAAAAGGGGATTCTGAATGTTCTTACCCCAAAGAAATGCTAAATGTTTAAGGTAACAAATACACTAATTATCATGATATGATCATTACATAATAATACATGTTTAAAATATCACAAGATATCCTATGAACATGTGAAATTATTCTGTATGAATCATAAATAAAAAACTTAAAATAGAAAAATAATATAAACAATCAAACAAAAAAGACAAGACCTTTTTTTTCCTTTTCTTAAAACATTCAACATTGCCAATCCATTCCTCTTCATCTAATTTTTTCTGTCCTTGACTGCCTGTTCTTGAAGGCATCTTTTTTCATCTCTCTGTTTTAGTTTTTATTATATTTTCTATGTGATTCTTTGTTTATTCATCTGTGGTTCCAGCTAAGAAAAGATGATATTGTACAGAGAAGTTTGTGATTTGAGGAACAAAGATGACAAATTATATAAAACCAATGCTGGAGAACTGTACTATTTAAAAGGGGAAAAAAAAAGGTAATCTTCTTTTCAGATTTTTTATATGGGAAAATGAGTAAGAGACTGGGTATTCCTAGGCAGAGAAAAGGCTGGGTTATTTGCTTAAAATATCCCTTATAGGAAAGTTAGCGAATGCAGGAAAATGAACCTCCTATAAATTTCATATAGTTTGAAGTTCTAGTAAATTTGGTGTTCACACACACCATAACATTTGTCTTTTCCTTTTAAAATGTGATCATTTTTAATCAACAGATAATAAACATACACATTTACAGGATTACATAAAGTAAATGCTCCTGGCAAAATAATCTTGGAGGAGTATGTGGATATCAGTATATTTAATAAATCAAACTGTTTAGTATGCACTAGGGGATTTATTTTATTAATTATAGTAATTATTGCTACTAACACAGGTTTGGAAGGTCACTAATCAATAGATGTTCGTTTACTTGAAATAAAAGTCCTAGCATTAATACATTTTAGATACATGTTGCTTTTGTTAATCAAATAATTACAACCAATTTTAGCTTTTATGAGTGAATCAGATTTATGTCCACAGGGCTTACTTAAAATGCACTGTAAGTGTACAATATTAAATGAAAATAATTTTCTCTATCTACATAATAAACCTTAGGGAACACACATTTGAGAGCCTACTCTTTTGGTGTCCTACAAAGAAAGAATGTATTTTGTCTTTATTGACTAATAGGATAGTGAATATTTTAACTTTTACATTTTCAGTATAAGCAGAATTAGATTTTTTTTCAGTTTTTGGAGGGTATGGTACAGTGTCTTTTGCACACACTCTCGGTACAGAGGATGATGGAGGGATCATATGGAAAAGGTGTTCATATTGCCCTTGCAAACAGAATTCTTTTGCAAAATCCAGATAATCTTACAGAAAGTGTAGAAAAGATTAGATATTAGAATTTGAAAATAAAACCATCCTCTTATGATTATTGTAATTACATACTTCTAATGACAGTTTTGCCTTAGTTCTTTATTGGCGTCTGTTATAAAATGTGGTACCTAGCTTTCACACAAAAAAAGCAGACAGTGATGACATTCAGAATTTTAAATATGCTGATGCATTGTTTTCTTGTGACTATGCACTGGCACATTAATTATGCTTGTCCTTCAGTGAGGAGTGGAAATAATTGAATTTCAGAAACAAACCCATTTAATTTGTTTTCACGATCATCCCCCCCATGCTTCATTTAGACTCGGTTTCATTTATTTCACTACTCCTACTTCATGATAGATCCATGATAGATCTTCAATGATTCATTCATTGTATCAGATTTTTCCAATGTGATGTGACTGTAAAACAAAAGAAAAACATTTCATCAAACTTTGCCTAAATAACTTACATTACTCTTTATGGTCCATGTGTATGATTTTCCTCACAGCATATGAAAAATCTATTTATATTCATAATAATGCCCTAACTCAGGGTACTGTCACCAAGAGCTTCTGTAAAGACCAAAAGGTAAATATTTAATGCTTTGTGAGCCAGATGGTCTCTTTTGTAAATACTTAGCTCTGCTACTGTAGCATGAAAACCATCAACAATATATAAAAGTGTAAGATCATGGACAATGAAATTTAAATTGTACATAATTTTCATAAATCAAAAAAATACTTATTCCTTGGTACTTTTTCAACTATGCAAAATATAAAATCCATTCTTAACCTATCAGCTCTATAAAAATCAGATGATAAATTGGATTTATCCCGTGGGCCATAGTTTGCCAATTCCTGCCCTAGACAATACCTTCTAACCTATCTTTAGAACAGTCACAATTTTAGAAGGAAAAGAATTGAGAACTTTAGAAAAGTACAAATATGAGCTAGAACAATATTGTAAACTTGGTCCACTCTCTGGCATTTTCCAGAATTTTTAGGTTTAAGAACTTAGGTGTGGTCATCTGTTAATAATGATAATCATTATTAGGTATAAGTGTATTTATAGTGGTAATGGAAGCAGGTGTTTGTCTTAATGTCACTTTGCAAAGCAATTACATCTCATTTACTTCGATCATAAGTTGACTTTTGGTGTTTTGGGGCTCTTGCCTGGCCCCCACTCTTGCCCACTCCCAATTTAGAATTTAGTTAAAGCATGAGCAATTTGCTACAAGAGTACACAGGAAAGGAAAAATAAATTTTCCCATCAGTTTTAATACATGTAATACCTGAATTAAATTCTTTCCTCAGCTTTCAAGATTATCTTGATGCCATTAAGAAATTATCCTTGGTTTTCTCATCATTTCCTCTGCCAAACACAATGAATTATCAACTCTCATTTAAAACCCTTTTTAAAAGTAAAAAACACCTCTGATACAGGCATTTTTCATAGTCTGTTATCCAAGAAAGGTGATGTTGTACTATCATTAATCTCTTTAAAGGTATTGATTCTGAGAGGGAGGGCTCATTTTAGTATCATCATTTAGTATTGGGGGTAGGGAGACTCATGTTTTTCATGTTTTTGTTCCCAGTACTGGGAATTAAACCCAGTACATCACACATGCCAAATAAGGGCTCTATTGAAATACATCTCCAGGGCTTTTTTTTTTTTTTTTTTTTTTTTTTTTTGAGTCAGTGTCTTGCAAAGTTGTGTAGGCTAGCCTAGAACTTGTGATTCTCCTGCCTTGGCCCCTAGAGCAGCTGAAGTTACAGGTGTGGCCCAGTACCCACAGCTGGGGGACTGGTTTTCAATGGTTACCATAACTACTTTTTATGTTAGATGAAGCCTGTAGGATAACATGTGAACTATTTCTAGGCTCTTAACTATAAATACTGAAGATAAATTCTTGTTTTTTTTTTCCTAAGTAAAAGGGAGCATTGCATAATAAAAAATAGAAATAATAATTAAGAGCATATACCAAAAATAAAAAGGAAATAATTCATATGAAAAATTCCTTTTAATAAAGATGTATAATTTAATGAAAACATACTTTGATATCATCATGGGGTATAGATATGTTTTTATTTTCATACAGAAGAGTATGCTGCTTACGTCTTTATGAATAGCCATCTCTGTGTGTCTTTGTGTATATTTAAAAAAAAAATTTCCATCTGAATTTATTTCCAAATACACTTTCTTTAAAAAAAATACACTTTTCTGTGGATGACGAATATCATTATTAGGAAATCCAATTATACAAAAAAAATACTACATCTACTCTGGGATAAATATATTTATTTTTGGTTACATATATTAAGTGGCACTAATTACACAGTACTATAAGGTAACTAACATGAAACTGAAGAACTGTCACTCTGCCACAGCTACTTGGATTTGGGTTTTTCCAGATGAGTACATTTTCAAAAAACTGGATGCCCACCCAGAGCACTGCCAATGAAATCTGCTGAGGAGTAAAGCTCCAACATGATGAGTCACCAGTGTTCCTTGCAGCTGACAGATGATAGGCAGGACATGTTAGTTGTAAAGTAGTTATAGCCCAATTCACAACAATTTACCATTTCTCTTTCTAGTTAGCCCTGGTGTGCCAGGTAGAGTGAAGAGAGGGCTGTTAGAGCAGTGTCAGAAGGACCCTGGCAGGTCAGGTGAGTTGGTCATCATTAATAATGATGGTTGGCTTCTAAATAGTAGATAAATGGTAGCAAGATGACTTCTGGTTTGTAATCTTAGGTAAATTATAGATAAATGATAAAGGCCAGTAATCATGCACTAAGATTAATCATGCACTTCAAAATGAATCGCTTGAGGGCTGTACTTGCAGCAAGATTTCACAAGACAAGGCACCTAGGTTTTTTCTTCCAACATCTGGGTTGCAGAGCAGCTCTTGTGGCCATTTCAAAAACTGCCCTCACTCCATCTTTAATCTTTGCTGAGCACTCCATGTACCCAAAGGCGCCAATCCCATTAGCCATATCTTTGCCTTCTTCAGGTTTCACTGGCTCCTGCTTCATCTTGGCTAACTTCCGCCTTGTGTGCTCATCATTCCGAAGATCATTCTTATTCCCAACCAGGAGGATGGGTACACTGGGACAGAAATGCTTGACTTCTGGGGTCCATTTTTTTATGATGTTGTCTAAACTGTCAGGATTGTCGATGGAGAAACACATCAGTATAACATCAGTGTCTGGGTAGGAGAGGGGTCTCAGGCGATCATACGCTTCCTGCCCAGCTGTGTCCCACAAAGCCAACTCTACCTGCTTTCCATCCACTTCGATATCTGCCACATAGTTCTCAAACACTGTGGGCACGTATACTTCTGGGAACTGGTCCTTGCTGAAAACTATGAGCAAGCATGTCTTGCCACTTGCTCCATCACCAACACTCACCAGCTTCTTCTTGATGGCAGCCATAGCTTACACATATTCTGCAGAAGGCGTGGCCTATATGACAGAAGTTGTAGAAAGTACCTTGAATTTCCCAGATGAAAAGTTCAGACAGTGACTCGAGTCTGGCCTCTTTGCTCAGAGAACGCCTGTCCATGAGTCTCAAGGTCAGAGACCCGGACAGATTATCTCCAGAGGCAATCGCTGACTAATGAGAGAGAACCAACTGCCAGCAGCGGGCTGGGAACGCAAGGGGGCAGCAGCGAGCGCGAGCCAGCGAGGGCGGGTGGCGGCGGGAAAGCCTTACAGTTGCTTTACAGAAGATTATGTTGGCAAAATAGTCTTTTGAAAATTTCACTAACATTTACTCTTAGAATGATATTTCAGCATAATCGTTTATTCTGATGGTAGAAATAGATAATGTATACCTTTCATTATTTCTCCCAGTCTACAACAGAGTGCGGACACACGTGTTCAACTAGATAATACAAATATAGGTTGTTAGAGTGTGTCTATTTATTCAAAGACGACTAATGAAATAGTAATCATAATAGTAGTAGCTCTCATTTGTTGAGTTGTTCTCTGTAGCAGACTTTATGTTAAGCAAGCTACTTGCATTTTCTTATCATTCGAGCTAGGATGAATCATAGCTTCATAATTATTCATCATTGTTAAGAATTAGTTTACTCAAAACATCCCCTCGGTTTTATCTCACAATGCATATCCCAACACGAGACTCATTAGTCACAAAAATGCCTGTATATTGGAAATGTATCAAATTAGGAAGGAGCAGAATTTGATGGGGACTTTGTTGTGGCTCCAGTATCCCTTTAGGAAGGAAGGATGTGTATGTTCATTCCTCCAAACAAAAGCCTATCTTGTCATTTTGATAGATACATTTCTACCTCAATTCATGAGCTTAGGAAATATGCATAATTTGCTTGTAAGAAATTAGAGATAGCAAAATATATATTACCTCTCCTCATAGCATTCTTCAGAAAATTGGGCTTCAGATCATGTTAAACTGGGACATACATATATAAAATGTAAAACTACTATCCTTCTGATACCTCCTGAAAACTGAAAGTATATTTGGGCCAAAAACTCATTTCAGAAGCTTATTTGGATGATCTATGGCTTTTCTACTCCTCAGCACCTCCCATCTCCTCCCTATTCTTATTCTCTGTCTTTTCTGTTCAGTCTACTTTACATTATTTAGTCATGACAACTAATGTTATAGATTTTGTTATTCCTCAATGCTATAGGTTTCTTACCTATTGTTTTTTAAAACTTAGTTCAAATCCAAGTACCCAAGTCACAAAATCTTACTGTATGGGAGATCCTATGATGTAGTCATATTCCATACATACAGTGAAAGTATATATTCTCTTTATCTTAAGTTAATTAGTCCTCAGTAAGACTATTTCTAAAATATAATTTTGCTATCATTCAAAGAAAGAGTCACAGAGAGGTTAGGTAATTAAAGCTTGTTAAATATATCATCTTGAAAAATCTGAAATTTTATCCATGATTTGGTAAGTGACCATCTCACTGGAAATAATCTCAGCTATAATTTTAGATCATTCATGATTTTTATCAAATATTCATGTTTTAAAGAGGCAATGAAATTTATTATAAATATGAATGTACTATAATGACTCATATGTACTATATGTACTTATATGACTCAATGTAATATAATGGCTTACAAAATTCTAATTTCCTGCTGGATTTAAACAAGTTTAAAGAATAGCTCTTTATAGGGCTTGAAATACCATTTAAAAAAAACTGATATGTTTTCAAATTTTCAAGTGTTAGTAGTAAAAATGGGCATAAAATTATAAAGAGTTTAAAGCAATATAATATAGTATTAATATATCTGAACACATATTAATAACACCTAGATAAACTTGCTATAAATATAGATCTCATGAGTTCTAGTCCCTGGAGGTTCCTATAACTCTTAAGTGCAGCTCAGGGTTTCTCACTAAGAAAGATCCTGGGTTGCTGTAAATTCACTGGTATAATGCTCAACATTTATTTTTCATTAAAATTAATTAGAGGCATTTATTTAAAAATTCAGATTACTACATTCAATGAAAAATATTTGATTTACTGGAACCATGTCTGGAAACATGAATTTTATCAAGTACACCAGGTGATTACAGTACTATAAGTTCAGAAAACATATGCTGATAAATAAAATACACTTGAAAAGTCTTCATTTCAAGAAACATAAGCACAGCAAAATTCAAGGTCTCCAAAAGAACAATTCTATGGTTTTACATAAATTTATCCATCTAGGATATTTTCTTTATTTCTGATCTAACTTTTATGGACAATTTAGGGAGAGTATGTTTCAGTGTTCTTTCTGTACTTTCAGACTTTCTGTAGTTCCATAGAGCTGTCCTTCCTGCTTTTATTTTGTGTTATAATTCCTTTAACATAGGATCAAACACTGGGAAACTGAAGGATGATTCCACCACAGACATAGTATTGAATTTTTAATTTTATTTTTATTTATTGAAATATTTGCTATATTTGAATTGAAACTTCGAATGTAGCCTTTGCATATTAAAAAATCTAGATTTTATTTATTTATTTATTTATTCATTTATTTATCTATTTATTTATTTTATACCAGGGATTGAATCTAGGGATGCTTAACCACTGAGCCTAGCCCCCTTTTTAAAAACTGTAATTTATTTATTTATTTATTTATTTATTTACTGAGACAGGGTCTTGCTAATTTGCTAATTTGTTTAGGGCCTTGCTAAGTTGCTGAGGCTGGCTTTGAACTCCTGCCTCAGCCTCTCTAGTTGCTGGGATTAAAGGCCTTTGCCACTGTTCCTAGCTATATATATATCTTACTTTAAAAATATAAAATAAATTTAGAAATTTGAACCTAGACTTGTATAAGTTAAGGATTTCTGGGTAGACTTATCTGATTTAGATAAAGTATGATAATTTTAGTTTATCATCATCTCTACCTCAGTAATCTCATTGACATCAAGAGCATGTTCAAGTGTACATGACCATTTATCAATGGGAATAGTTTTATTTTTGAGAAATTATTTTCTATAATCATATTTATATAAAAAGTCAGAGATCACAAAATTATATACTTCAGTATAAATGAGGGAGCAATTTTTGCAAAAGGGATAATATTTTATGCATTTATTTAAAAACCTAAAATGATTCACACACTTTGTTTTTTGTAGGTACGTGATTCTGCAATCCCTCATTTATTTGATTTTTGTCTCTATGATTAAAATGAAAATCCATGGTCTTTGTGCAGATATAAATGATGTCTTCTTCATGCCTGTATCCTAAGCACCAAGCTAAATGTAAAGTAATTGGCTTATAATAAATTCACATATGTGTGTTTCACTGATTAATATGATTGCTTTTCAGATTTTTATCAACATTATAAATTATACAATTCAAATTATTTTATTGTTCTGTTGTCCTTTAGATTGTCTTTAGAATGTTTTTCTCTTTCCATCTGATCCCTTCTTTTCTTTTCAGGGAGGGAGGTGTTAAAGAAACTCAAGAGTAGAATCTATTGAACATACTCCTCTATGGCACTTCATATCTAGTACAAGAGATTTATCTCATGTCTCAACAGACTCCAGCCATATGGTTTCTGATAGAAATCAACCTTCCCATCTTCTACCATATATACTCAATTCTTATCCCTTAAGTACTTTTGTAGTGAATGTTTATTCTAAGTTAATTCTCATTATGTAATCCATCACTTAATTTATGTTTATTCTTTTAGGTGATATGCTACTTTCCACTGTGCTTTTAATGTTTAGCAAGGATGATGAACATTTAGAATGCATTGTGCGAATGAATAAATACACACTCAACACTCTATGAAAAGCAAATGAGTGAAAATGCAAGCCCAAACGAGAAACAGAGAAAATAATAAGCATTTACTGAATATTTATTATATGTTAGGCACTAAACTAAGAAAATCCTGCATATTATCTCATTTTATTTTCACTACAGTTCTTAGATAGACACTATCTTTGTTCTTTCTGATGAGAAAACAAAGTTTCAAGGAAGAGGCAGTAACAAGCAGAACTCAGAAAGGATAGGTGGACTCTTTGATCCTAAACCCAGTTCCTTACATAGCATCCTGCCTCCAGGTGGGGGAAATTAGTAGACAAGCATGGAAGAGTTAAGAAAGTGTAAGGAGAAGGTTCAGGAATGAGGACAGTTCCCTGACAAGACCTTTATTTGCAGTGACCAAGCACTTCATTTGCACTTACTTCTGTTGAAGCCCTTATTGTTTAGGTCAGCTAGTGCAAATAAATGTTAATGTAAAATCATAGGTTTGTGGTTATTTTAAACATTAAAATTATTCAAATTCAAGTTACTTCAAAATTCCAAAAAGATAAAATTCTTAACTTTCAAAAAGCATTAATTTTTAAGCCATTAACATTCCTTTAAAGAGCAATATTGCCTTAAAAATAATCCTTTAAAAATGAAGTTTTCAACATTTCCAGTGGATTTTGCATATATTACCTATCTTACAACTTCTTAGAAAAAGCAAAATATTGGTCCTGGCAGGGCATCATGATAGACCTAAATGATTCAACATTAGAACTTTTCTAACCTCTACCTTAGTGTTACCTCAGGATTATTATTGTCACATTTAAAATATTTCAAGATTTTCTACTATACTGGTATGTAGCTATAATTTTATACATAGTTCTAGTGTACATGCATTTGTGTGTGTACACTTGTTTATGTGTGTGCTGCCAAATATTGCTTACTGATTCCTTTCCTAATTTTTTATTCCATTGTTTTTTTTAATATAAAGGCTTTCTTCTAATTCATAGAATGTATTCACATAGGTTTTTATGCTGCATCATCTAGTACTCCATGTCCTATTTCAGTTTTACTTTTGATATTTTAAAAAATCTATAGAAATGATATTGTTCCATACTAGAGAAGTGTTGTATAGTCTCTCTCTCTCTCTCTCTCTCCCTCTCTCTCTCTCTCTCTCTATATATATATATATATATAATCGCAATAGCAATAACACCAACAGGCTAAAAACATGAAACAAAATAAAAAAAGATGTTTTTACATTTCTCAAATATTACCAACAAATCCATTGTCCTAATGTATACCTGTTTCATTTGTTGACCATTATTTGGCTTCAGACACAAAAGCTGATTTCCAAACTCATTCTCTTCATATCTTCAGGAAAGTCTTCCCCCTGGATTCCATGTCTCTAATTCTTCTTATTATTATCTTCATTATACCTAAGTCATACCAAAGAAATAGTACAGCAAAACAGAATTGTACTCAGCGGAAAAATAACTGATAATTGATAATTATTGATTGATAATTAGGATAGGCCAGAATGTTTAACAGAGAGAAGGAGACAAAAGTGTGTCAATGTTTTTGGATAAAAGCAATGAAAAAATGTAAACAGAACAGTGTATAATAATTGATGATGAGTCCTTAGAAAATATAGTTAACCTCCCGAATCTGAGTTTTTCTACTCTAAAATGCTTAATACCTACCTATATCATTGGACTTACATAGGTAGAATGAGATAATCTAGTTTAAATGTTTAGATAGTGTCTTGCATCAAACACTCAAAATATTTTTGAAATATGAGGTATATTAAAGACGTGTTATAGAATTAAGTCCATTAGACAAATAAAAGCCAGTAGTTTTCGGGGCTCAAGAGTTGATACATAGCATTTTTAAACAAAAGTTTTTTAAATAATCAGGATGAATGAAGCCTCTTCACTCTATAATGCTGTGATCTGATGAGGTGTTATTCATAAACCTAAGAGGAGGAGTCAGTGACAATATAACTAGTAGAACAGGAAAAAAAATAGCAACTAACATTTTCCAGTGCCTGTTTATCCCATGAAACTGCCTTAGTATCATTCATAGAACTATTAAAATATACAAATGGAAATAAAGTTTTATTTTTACAACATTTAGAGAAATTATTTTAGTGGCATAAATATGTGCAAATAATAGAGTTACACATAAGAAGTGTTAAGCCAATATTTAGCCACCTAATATATTATAAATAGTCCTGCCTTCACACACATTTCCTCTGGGGAGCAAATAGAGTTATTTACTTTCTATTGGTATGCAGTGTTCTTTAGAATGTCTTTTTTATAAAAATGTTAAATTAATGTGGGTGGGGAGGTGGTTAAGAAAACATTGCTCTATACCAACACACATAACTGTGTAATTTATATAATAAATGCAACCACAGCCGCAGTATATTTTCTGGATGTTAATGGCTTGAAATTCCTTTCAGTAGCAGCATTAATCAGTCAAGGATGGGTTATTTTATGGTCTTTAATGGCCTTTGTTGATAGATGGAGATTTTGTTTACAGATTATTCTTCACTGAACTGCCATACATTGCAAGCTATGATTCTTAAGAGATGTTCTCAAAATACAAACTATGCTGCTAAGAAATCTGTTCACAGCTAAATTAAATTAGAAAGCTGCATTCTTTATGAAGCATAGGTAATGGAACAGTATGCCACAAATGCCTTTTCCTAGGACATTCATGTGGAAATGTCTTCAACATATAATTTTTCCCTAAGAAATATCTCTCTGCTTCTGTGCAAGTTTATGAGCCTACTTGTAACTCCTCAGTAATTTATGTAGAATATGTGACACTTGAAATTTACTTTACAATGTTTGACTGTTATAATAAATATCTGCCTTCAGGTCAGACATTATCAACAATTGTCATTTTTTAAAATGAACAAAAACAGAAGCATTCATTTATACATTCCAAATGTTTTAATGTTTAATGTACTTAAAGTTCAGTGGTGAGAGTTTTAATAATTGTTGCCGTGAATGTTTTGTTTCACATAGAAAATAGCTATTTATTGTACCTTTCGGGTTAACATTATTCATGGGCTTGTAATACATGATTATCATTCATTTTGCTTCTAAATAATATTTTGTTAATATAAGTCTTGTGGATTAAGTACAGAGTCTAAAAGTTTGGGTATGACTAAATTTCTTCAGAATACATTTTTATTTCCCAAATATTATTCACTTTCAAAATCTCTACCTAAGTATTTAAGTCTTTCTTTATCTCTCTCCCCCTTCCCTCCTTCCCTCCCCACTTCCTTCCATCCTTTTTTCCTTCCTTGAGGTAAATAATCATAGAAAACAAATGGTTATATTTGACTGGGCTACTAAATAGGACATATTTAATTTAATTCCACATGAAAGTTGAATTTTTAAGAGGACTTAAATGCCTGCCTTTCTATCACCCTACCAGATGACATCATATTTTAATTTAATAATTTTTCTTTTTTTTAATTTTGTGTGAAACTTTTACGTAGAGAGCCCTTCCAGAGGCCAGAGGTATGCATGGCCCTCCAAGAAATGCATTTTAAGTTTAAAAATGTATATTTATAAATTCATTATTTGTACAAGTCTTCTCACAAATACCACAATTTTATAGGCAAAGCCTTTCAAATGAAAACTATAGAGGGCAGAGGTAGTAGCATGTTTAGTAATGTCTTACCTCACAGTAAGCCTTGATGCAATAAATTCACCCACTGCTATTCCTAACTATTTCTCAGATTGTAAGGATTTCTTCTAGACAATAAGAATTTTTAAAAGATACTGTTGATTGACTGGGATGATCTAATATTCATTCTAATAAATACAGTAAGTTAGTATGAATTTGAAAGTCTCCCTTGTCTTCTAGATCAGTATACTTTGTTACTGAATCAGTAGCTTTTATGCTAAGGCAATTTAAAGCTAAGGACCACAGGTTATTTTATACTGTTAACCTGAAACTAGAAAAATTTGGCTTGTAGATAATTTGGCATAATATGCAGAAAATAAATGTATGCTAGGTTCTGAGAGATCCCTGAGAGCAAGAAACTGCATTTTATGTATGGTTCCCACTCTCTTTTCTTCCCATACCATTGATACCATTATCCCAATATTTTTTTTGTATTTAATAGTATTATAGACGATCATATATTGGGTTTGGAAGTTACAGACAGATCAGAACCCTCTAAAATTATTAAATTTAAACAAATTTACAAATTTAAACAAAATTTAAACAAATTTTAAACAAATTTTATAGCGTTATGTCTTATTATCAATACATACCATATACAGTACACATAAATTAGATTTTTATATTCTAATACCTTGTGATTGATTCAATTATTTTGAATCATATTTCATAATTTGCCACATGTAAAAGGTATTAATTAAATGTAAACATTATCATCATTTCACAATTTTAGGGATTTTTTTTTTCGGGGGGAGGGGGGGCACCAGGGATTTAACCCAGGCAAGCTTAACCATTGAGCCACATCCTCAGCCCTTTTTTAATTTTTATTTTGAGGCAGGATCTCACTAAGATGCATAGGCCTAGCTATATTGCTGAGGCTGGCTTTGAACTTGTGATCCTCCTGCCTCAGCCTCCAAAGCTGCTGGGATTACAGGCCTGTGCCACTGTGCCCAACTTTTATCTTCACTTTACATTTACTTTTGTGAATATGAGTGCATAGCAAAGCACTCAACAGCTAAAAGACCCTATTACTGATCTTAATAAATCTTTCTTGCTACCTCAGATTGGTATTTTTTTTTCTTCTTTTTTAAATTCACTCTCTTTTTAAAGGTATTTGCTACTGCCATTCATTTGGCCTTAGGTTGAAAATACTCAGGAATTATTCATTAAAAAGTTTAGACTCATCAGACTGTATGAAACATAAGACAGAGATTTTTAAGGCCATTCATGCATAAATCTGTTCCTTGCTCATCCTTCCCTTAGGAATTATTTTTTAATTAAATTTATTTAAACTGATACATAAAAATTGAACACATTAATGGGGGAGAATGTGATCTTGCAATTTGTGTACACATTGTAATTCTACTATCCTTTGTGTCAAATGGCCTCAGGGAGAATTTGCCATGAACTTTGAACATCTTTTTACCAATCCATGTTCACTTTCTGAACAAGTCTTAACATGATTTTTCTACTTCTCTGATTTCTGTTACCCCTACCCACTCATACCCTACACATTTTTAACGTCTTCATTGATTATTATACTTGAGGACAATCCTCATTTTTCTGGAATTGGACAATACTTTGCTCACTACAATCTTAATTCTGAACTATTTCTTCCATTTCTAAGGCAGCATATGGGTTGAAAACTTTTAGTTTCTTTAATTTCATTCTGCCTCCTTGATAACCAGAGAGACAGGGACTAGAAAAGCATTTCTAAGCAGTATATGAGGACTGCCCAAGAGAGTTGCAATTATTCTCCTGTATCTTAAAAGCAAGTATGATTTTATTTTCTATGAAGAATTTCTGGTAGTTGCTTTTAGAGTCCTTAGTTTATCTTCCTCTGTCTTCACTCATGAGAGTTATTTGGGGGCAGCAGTTTTTACCTGTCAGGAATTAAAATCGGCACCACTCTGACCAGCTCCTGCAAAGTGTATGTTAAAAATAAATTCTAAAAAATACAGATTCTCTCATTGCTTCTCCACCCACTGCCCACATCAGTTAGTTTCAGTGATAAACTTGAAAAACTGAATTTCCAGATTCTCCATGGACAAAGATAGAATATAAATTCAGCACCCCACCTTATCCAGCTGCTACCTAAAATCTGGTTTCTAACTTTGTCATTTCTGGGATCTGGCCTAGCAATGATTCACTAGCTCCCCAGGGCTGAAGAGAACAAGAGCAGAGTTCTGGGGGGAAGTCCCACTGCTCCTCCTTCTTGCTCATTCCAGTGACAAAGCAGCAGTCTATGGTGAGGTAGCTAGCACCTCTTTAGGGGGTTCTTCTTCCCGCCAAGGAGGGCGTAAGCCACCTGAGAAATTAAAGTCTAGAATAATTAGCAAAGAACCAAAGACAAAGAGTCACAAAGGATAGTTTTAAAGATGGAGACCTGATAGTTCAGTCCACACAAGAGTTGGAGCTAGACCATTAGAAAATGGCTCCTATGGTTTATTTAAGGGGGTACATCAAAGAAGGGTAAGGTTTCAGCAGTGAAGTCTTGCTTCAAGATGTCTTGCAGTCAGCAGGTTGATTGGCATCTTGGCAGGTACACCAAGCACGTCAGCCCATTTCCGGTGCCATGTAGGACATGTTAGCATAGCATACAAATTCACAATGTCTCTGGGCAGTTAACCAGAGGAAATGTTCACTGGAAGTTTAGACACCAGATTATCCTATTCACTAGGCTACGATGTGCAACACAGTACACACAGAGCTCTCAACAGCAGTCCAGCCTGGAAGATGTTTGACTGCACATTTTGCAACTAATTGTTTTAGCTACCACCAAGGGGCTGGTTTCTAACTCTCCTGTCTCTAAGAACTGATGGATTATTTTTCTATACCACAAGATCATAAGCCTCTGGAAGCCAGATATTACTGTACTCTTAGTACTTAGCCTAAGGCCTGGAACATATTACCAATCAAGTTCTTTTTTAAATATTTTTTTATTGATGCATTAGAATTGAATGTAATGGTGGGATTGTTGTACAGAATGCAGCAATACAATTTGGTTAATATCATTCTTCATAATTTTCCTTTCCCTCCTTTCCTTCTTTCTCATTGTCCCTTTCCTCTGCTTTACTGATCTCCCTTTACTTTCCTCTGCTTTACTTGAGTTTCATAGGATCACCCCATAACACCTTTCTTTTCCCTTTTCTTCTCTATATTTCCCAGATGAAAGAAAGCATACTCCCCTTGAATTTCTGAGTTTGGGACCAAGCTATTTAAAATGAATGAACATTAATTTCTCCTCTATTGGAACAACTGATAAATAAATTGAACTGAGGACACATAATTTCTCTTAACCTGTCAACATTTATTTCCCGGGAAAATTTAAGATTTATCGCCCTTTCCCTCCCATTTGTCTAATTTATAATGAAGTGGTAATAATTGCTCTTTTAAAAAATGGAAATTTTATGATGTGTGTGAGCATAATCAAATAATACAATACTGAGTATATTTTTCCTGAAAATTAGCCTGAAAGAAAAAAATGGGGGTAATTTCTTTTCTGACTTGATTTAACAGGTTATTTTTAAACCTTTTGGGGGCAGGACTATCTGCCCAAATCAACTGAGCTTTTCTAGATACCATCAGATTAACTCACTTGTACCTTTGAGGCAGAAAATGAAGTGTCTATTTTTCAAATCTCAAGTGCCCTACCCGCAGGAAAGCAATATTATTTTTCTTTTAATGAGCTTTAGCACATGAACAATTAAGAAGACATAAATGAATGAGGCTAATCAGCAAAAAAGCAAGAGTTTGCCTCTGGGAACCTGCTGAAGTTGATTGTGGTTCTTATCTGTAGTGTTATCTCTTAAGCTAATAGTACCAGTGGGTGGGAAAACACTGGCTAGCAATTGGACATGATTGGTACCACCATATTTTAAAACTTCTTTTAAAAAATTACATATTGCTCAGAGGACTGATGGTACTGATAAAAAGAGAATGAAACTATTGGTTGATCTACAGCTGTCAAAAAAGAGTGTTTTTCTTATTCTGGTTATTAACAACTTCTCTGAGAGTTAGCTTTAATCATTGCAAGACATCTCTTCTTATTCTAAGGTAGGGGGTAAGCCATTTAATGAAGAACAGATTGATGAGAAATTTTGTTCAAAACTTTAATGAAGACCAAGTTTTAAAATATTCAGCTCCCTAAAGAAACTGGAAATTTTTGGCATTTTTAGTAAGGGAATTGATAGTTTATAGAAAACTGCTATTTTGGAATACCAAAATGAAGTACTGGAAATTCTCACAGGATTGATATCCCAATTAAAGAAGTTCAGCTTGTGGTTGGAGTGCACACTAAGTTGTTTATTTCAATAAACCTTTAGGGCAGGCACTTTCTTCCAGGGAAACTATATATCTAGTTTTTAGATATATATCTAGTTTTTACAACCTTTTTAACAGGTTGTAAAAAGCAAGTTTGTTTTTTTAAAATAATCATTTCTTATGTAATAATGAGGTGATTGATCTTACAATTAAAAGCAGAGGCCTTTTCTTGATTCTGAAATTTGTGTATCTTTATTGTTTTAATTTTATAATTTTATACCCTAAATAAAGAAATGTATTTCTATTTTCAGATCAAATATTTCCCTTTTAACCTTTTATTTCTGTATTTAATTTTAAATGATAAAATTTGTGCATTTAGGCAATAGGGTTTTTTTTGTGTGTGTGTATGTGAGTGTGTGTGTGTATGTGTGTGTGCCATTTTCACTTCAAGTAAACAGTTTGTAGCTAAATAGATCTACATTTGAAGGGTTATTGTGCAGGTGTTGAATGTACTTTAGAGAGTCTATTTTCACACATTTCCACTATGATAGCAGAAAACAAAATCAAGCCCTTTTCCTTCCAGACTTATAAATGAGGTTTGCAATTTAAGCAAGTGATGTGGTTGATTAGCATATGAAGATTTCTTTTTGGCAGAACTTAAGAGCTGATGATCTCAACTAATGTATGTTTGCATTTTGGAAATGCCATATGCTTGAATAACTTTAGTGTATAGTTCTACATGTCCCTTCCCATCTGTAGGTCAAACAATAAAAGCATATGACAATTACAATATCCTTATTAGTATATAACTTTCCTTATGTTCTTTTTAGTATTGTCTACATATCCAATCCTTCAGCCTTGCTTAGAGGTGTCTTTAATTTTGACCTCAATGAGAAAAGTCAACATTAACAAGTCTTACACTTAAAGTAAAGTAAAATGGATAAAAGAGCAATTACCCAAGTAGCACAGGTAAAAATAAATGAAAGAAACACTAGAAAATCTTTAAATTTCTCAATTGTTTAGCAGAATAATCCACAATTAAACTCATTGAATCGAAGTTTTTAATTGAATGCATCAAATATTTCATCTCAGAAATTTGATCTGTTTGATCTATCATATGTGTGATTTCATCTCTATAAGGTCAATAAAGGCAAATCTTCTCTATGTATTATTTAAGGAGATGTACATTACAGCATATTTGTCAACCACAGCAAATAATAAGCAGCAAGAAATTCGGGAGCGTGTAGGAAAAGGTATGCAAGAGACTCTAAGGTACCAGTGATGTTCTGTTTCTTATTGGTTGCTATTGGACATGCATTTACTCATTTTGAATTTTTTCTAAAATAGTAAATAGAAATACATATGTTTTAAGGGGATGCACATGTATTTTTTACCATAAGAAAAAGCATGATTAAAAGAGTGTACGTATTTTTGACAAAGTGGTTTTTTGATTGTACCCTGGTCAGCATGTAGTTCCCTCACTTCACATGTGAGGTCGCTGTATGTTCACCTTTCTCTAATCACAGACTCAATGAAATAATCAAATGATCAAATGGAATTTAATAATATTTATGGAAGTGGAAGTAGTGACTTTTGTAATTGAGATAAAAAGTATAAAGCTATATATTAATAAATCTTATTCTTTATAAATGTGGGAAGTGAAAGTATTTATATTTTTGAAAAGAAAAAAACATTAAGAAATGATTAACAAATGATATAAATAGTGCAATAGGGTAGAAAATTATGGCAGTTGGAAAACACTATACGTAATAAGATTAAGTATTTTTGTGGTGTATTGTTTATCCGATCATCTCTATGTATGTGTATATGAATATGTTACTAATCCTTAGGTTAACCTAGTGCATCATATATAGATAAACATTTTAATCCCCATGGAACAAATGACAGAACCCAGACAAAGTGAATGACATATGTAAATGACATTATATGAATATAAGCAAGAATACCCTAATTTCAAGTATGGTAGTCTTTAGAAAGCAATGATAAAAGTATAATTATCAAGTAATTTTTTTTGCCTATTTAATAACAAAACTACTGCTTGCTAGATTGTTATCTCCTTATATCTAAAATGAAAATAATATATTTTAATAGAAAATAGAGATACAATTTTCAATTATAAACTCTTTATACCTTCCCAGCTAATACTTATCTATGAATTCTACCTAATTTCAAAGTTTAGATATTATATTTCACAATATTGTCAAAGATCCTGATTTTTATAGGAAGAATATATTTTTCTTTAAAAAACAATACTGAAATGCTTCATGGATATAAACAGACCTTGATATATCTTTTGGAGAAATTTCTGTTCTAGTTTTAGTTGAGTTTATTTTATTCCAAGGACTCAAGACTAAAAAAAAGTCTTAATATCAAACTATGAATCTTTCAATATCATCTTGTAAAATATTAATTTATGTATGTTTAACGTAAGCACACTACTTAAGGATGTTGTAGTCTATTTGACTTTATTTATTTATTTTATTAACTCTAATTTTCAAAACAATTGAAAATAATAGAAAAAAGTAAAAAAAAATAAAAAAAATTATGGCAGTGAAAATTATTCTCAAAGCATTTCAATGTTTGGATTATGTTCAAATATAAATTTAAGAAAGTCAGGGTTTCTTCAAAAATTTTATTCATAATGCGCTCAATAAATATGCATTGAATTAATAGTTCTAAGAATGAAATTAAATTTCTGAAGATGCATTTAATTCTAGGTTTTCATAAATTTATAAAGCTTATAGCTGGGATTGCCTAGCATGCATAAGGCCCTGGTTTGACCCCTAGCACAACACCAAAAAGAAAAAATATGTGAATTCATAAAGTTTAAAGATGTTTTATTTAAGTCACATTATCCAGGTTATTGTACTCACTTTCCTGAGTTAAGCTTCAAAAAAGTATATTCAGGTTATATGGAGAGATGAGGTCAGTTGAAAACAAGAACTTGGGAGTCATAGAAACAATGTACCTTCATTTATTAGAACTTTTTTTGTTGTTTATTTATTTTCTGAGGCAAAACCAAAAATGAAAAACAACTAATCATTTTCTTTTAATAGACAATTCAAAAAATTTTTCTTGAACATTTCTCTTTCTAAGCAGGGAGTAGCTCAAAATAAAATAATTTTACATTTGTTTTTCAAATGTATTTTTTCTGTATTTTGATCATATTGTATAAATGACACTATACAGTTTCCCTTTTTCATTATGTCTTAGATGTTCATGATGCACTTAAAAGAAACACAGTGTACATCATGCTTAAGTGAGATCGTGGGTATTTGCACCTAGGTATTATTTAAAAAAATATTTAGAGTACTTAATTCAGCTCTAAATTCATTTTATGCCATAATGGTTGCTTAGTATTTTCATACTGCCAAACCAAGTTTATGGAAAAGTGTGACTGCTATATAGGTAAAAAAATCCCTTGGTACCTATGCTGAAATGACTGGAGTAGGTGTTTAGAGGTTTGTTTTGTTTGGTATGATTTTCTCCTGTATTTTTCAAGAAGATCAGCAATACTATAATTATTTTCATTATACCACAAGAGCAGTTAAAATATTTTAAACTGCATAATAGCAGCCTAGACTGTAAAATCTAATGCAATAGCAGCAAAACTAGCCTTAGGAGCAGGCAGACACAATTTGATAAATTTGGGAGCATATGTGCTGCCCCCTAGTTTCTGATATTTATCTCTTTGGTTATGTTGCATATTTATTGACAATAAAAGCTCATTTTGCCTGTTGCAGTGGTCAATATCTGTAACCCCAGCCATTAGGGAGAATGAAGATGGAGGATTGTGAATTTGAGGCCAGCCTCAGCAACTTAGAGAAGTCTAAGCAATTTAGTGAGACCCTGTCTCAAAATAAAACACAGAAAGGGCTGGGAATGTGTCCCTCTCCCCCACCAAAAAAAAAGTTAATTTTATTTCCTTCTATTAAGAATAGAAGTACTTTGGATTAGACAAAAGAGAATGAAGGGAAGGGGAGATGGGAATAGGAAAGATAGTAGAATGAATCAGAATACCAGACTTTGTGCATATATGATTACATGACCAATGTAATTCTACATCATGTACAACCAGAAGAATGAGAAGTTACACTCATGCATAATATGTCAAAATACATTCTACTATCAGATATAAAAAAGTGAAAAAAATCACTAACTTATTTCATGTCATTATAAAAAGATATTGCATGGTACTCCCATAAATATTTACAATGGTTATGTTTCTATATATCAGTTAAAATAAATTTAAATAACCTTACAATTTCAAAGTCATTATACCCATATATTTGTATAGGTATAACCAATGTAGTGCCAAAACATATTGCACAGTGGCACATTTTTTTGATTCACCTGAATAAATAATTCATAAAAATATGAGTGGTAGTGTATTCTTCTTCAAAGAAATCTATATCTATTATAGTTCAAATCATTTATGCCACATGGAAAAGCTTAAAGAAGGCACTTCTGACTACTTCCAAATAAGAGCTGGTTCTGAGCCAGGTCTTCTCTAGGCTCATAATTATGATGATGAGAGTTTTTGCAAGTACTGTGGTACTTGTAGAAATTGTACAAATTGTAACATGTAGCTCTTTGAAATTAAAAATGATACAAATTTATTTTATGTAGATGTACTAACTTCTTGGCATGGATTTTGGTGGCTACTTATTTGAAAAGCTTGTACTTGAGGCAGAATAAAAAATCATTAAAATTTCAAATAATTATAGACTCTTGTTTATTTCCTGATTAAGATCATTGGTCAACAGAAGGTAAATCAATGTATTCTCTATAATAGGCATGGAATTCACTACACAAATATGATTATTATGGCCATTCAACTTTTGATGCCAGTTATTCTGATTTAAGCACTTCTAAATAATTTATCTCATTCCAAGTTTGTATTGGACAGGATTTGGCTTAAATAGGATTTAAAAATAGGTTTTATTAGTTCTTATATAATAGTTTAATTGTTCTACATTGGTTTTTCAACAGCCAAGGGAAATGTTCATTCCTATTATACCTATTCATCTTTTGGACCACAAAATTAACACCAATTAACATGTTTCAAAGACAAAAATAAGATTGTTTCTTGGTTCTTGGTTTCAATTTGCAGTGTTTAGTATTATTGTTGTTGTTGTTGTTATTTTTTAAACATGAAGGCTATTTCTTAAGTATCTGGGTTGATACATGAAAAATATCTGCATAAATTATTTTGTTTGGCATTTATGTATAAGGTAAACAGTTCAGGTAAAGCTCCTTTACAATACAACACAGAGTGTTAAGTACAATTTTCAAATATCAGAATGTTATAATTAGCAAATCCTTTGCCAATCAAGGGTTTGATACTCACTATAAAGAAATAATTGGCAGCATTACATCACCCAGAAAAAAACAAGTCATTTGACTTGTATGCACTAAACTAGTGGTTCTCAGACTTTAACAGACATAAAACCTTCCTATAGAGATTTTTAAAGAAATATATGCCCTAGCTTATTCTAGGACTTCAGGAAGTTCAAGGTAAAAATTCTCAATATTTGTAAAGGTTTCATAGACAATTCTGACATACACTAGAAGTTGAAAACTGTGGTGATAAATTACAGAACTTCCCAATGTGTTTATAAATCAGGGTAATACATCAATCAATGTTGTAAAATTTGATCTTAATTTACTTTAGCTTAATTTAATTATGACATGCTCTTTAGAAGGACTCATTGGGGTAGTTGAGTAAATTACTGGAGGCTCTATGGAAGAGCTACTGTTATTAAGACTGGAAGTCAGTTAATCCCTTCACCCACTGAAATTATGCATAAGGACAGATGCTGGGGGAAGGGACTTAGGCATAGACTGTTAGACTGGCTGTGCAATCTAATTTGTTTATTGACTTCTGGAGGGGACATAACCAGTAAATTGAGTATGATGAGAAACCATTATAGGAATACGTGACATTCAACTTTATTTCTACAATTTGAGATTTCTTGGTTAATGAAGTGAAACCACTATATTATTTTCTTATTTTTTAAAATTTATATTAACAGCAGAATGCATTACAATTCATATAACACATGTAGAGCAAAATCTTTAATATTTCTAGTCATATACAAAGTATATTCACACCAAATCGTGTCATTATACATGTACTTTAGATAATGTTAACCATCACGTTCCATTATCATTTCTAACCCTATTTCCCCTTCCTTCCCTTCCCACCCCTCTGCTCTATCTAAAGTTCATCTAGTCCTCCTATGCTCCCCATCCCTACCCCACTATGAATCAGCCTCATTATAAAAAAAAAATTAGCATTTGATTTTTGAGGGATTGGCTAACTTCACTTAGCATTATCTCCTTCAACTCCATCCATTTTCCTGAAAATGCCATGATTTTATTCTCTATTGCTAAGTAATATTCCATTGTGTATAAATGCCACATTTTTTTTTATCCATTCATCTATTGAAGGGCATCTAGGTTGGATCCACAATTGAGCTATTATGAATTGTGCTGCTATAAACATTGATGTGACTCTGTCCCTGTAGTATGCTGTTTTTAAGTCCTTTGAGTATAGACTGAGGAGAGGGATAGCTGGGTCAAATGATGGTTCCATTCCTAATTTTCCAAGGAATCTCCATACTGCTTTCCGTAAGTCCCACTAGCAGTGTATGAGTGTACTTTTTTCCCCACATCCTTGGCAACACTTGTTTTGGAAACCACTAAATTATAATCAATTAATCATGACATGATAGTTTTGTCTTCTGTATTA
Organism: Marmota marmota marmota; assembly: GCF_001458135.2. NCBI lineage: Eukaryota > Metazoa > Chordata > Mammalia > Rodentia > Sciuridae > Marmota > Marmota marmota. Next base: position 1,326,068 of record NW_026000000.1, read on the forward strand.
TCTCCAAATATAACCCTGAATTACCAACATGAGTGTCAACAGAAACTGCATGTTTGCTGACCTCCATGCCCATCTTCAAAGTATAGAATAGAGGGCACTGAATAATAGGAGAGTCAAGAATATTGAATGTTTTCTTTACATATTTGGGTCTGCTTTCTGAGCCCCATTCTGTCTTGCTTGCATCTCAGTTCCTTAGGTTTTTAGCTATCAATCTATATACATCTTTCTTTGTTTTCATGAAGATTTTCCAGTGGGGAAATAATTTGATTAAACTTACCAGACTGCTCCTTGAATCTAGAACTATCAATTCAAGTTTGACTAAAAAGAATGAATTCACTCATTACAATGAAGTACAAATTCTTGATTACACTAAGTACTATCTATGCATAACATCTCAGTATAAAGGAATATATATATATAATGTTGATTTGAGAGAATGCATATATATATATATAATGTTGATTTGAGAGAATGCACTGGGGAAGGTGGCCTAGACATGGTGATCACTAATAGAACTAAAATCAGTGAACATTCCTGACAAATGTTCTGATATACAGCCACACTATAATTTTGAGGGCCAATATTGTGGCTTATACTGTGACAATGTCCAGTGTGTTCCCAGATCTGATTCTGCCTCCAAAGATTTATCATCTTTCAAGACTGAGTTTGATGGAATTCATCGAACTTAAATCAATTACTTAAAAAGCAATGTAATTTACAGTTTTTTCCTTTCTTTACTCTTTGATAACTTCACAACATTAGTATAAGGTTTCCCCACACATACAAGGTAGATAATAGTCAAAGAAGATCTTGCCCTGAAGCCTGGCAATATGTGGCTTTATTCCTCTTTCATTTCAAACATGCTATCTTTAAACAATCAATAATTGTTGTATAAGACACAGTCTCACATTTGATGGAGGATATTACTGTTCAGGGATTCCCACCCTTATTCAATATTTATTTCTCCACATTCTGTTCTTATATTGAATCTATACAAGTAATCTAAATCTCCAATGCTAATTTTTTTAATATTTATTTTTTTTTTAGTTGTAGTTCGACACAATGCCTTTATTTAATTTATTTATATGTGGTGTTGAGGATTGAACCCAGAGCTTCACTCATGTTAGAAAAACGCTCTACTGCTGAGCCGTAACCCCAGCCCTCCAATGCGTATTTTTATAGCTTTTTGGTTTTTTTTACCTAATATCGGATTAAAAAGTATCATTGTGTTCTCATACAACTTTCCTTAGAAGCAAATAGAAAAACAGTTCTAAATCAGCAATAATCAGGCAAACAAACAAATAATAGGTAATCAGATACATACCTTTAAGTTTAAACAACTCACTTAGAATAGAAATATTTACTTTAAATAATGAGATAATTGGTTTTTTTAATCTAACTTACAAACTGGCCATTGGCCAGGGCAATGAACTGACTATTTGGCTTCTGCAGAAATGCTATAGTGCCTTTGATGGCCATGGGCATCGCTGTACATTTACTCCTTAGTAAGTCCCATTAAAATAAATGTTGTATAGAATTGAATGTGGCACAAAAGCATGTGTCACTGCTTCAGGGCCAGGCTTCTGTTAAATCTAACAAGTTTCATGTGAGTCTCCTGAGGATGTATCTGAGAACATCTTTAGAATTCTAGCAGTAAGGAAGCTGATGACTTCTTTATTACTACATATTTGGTCTTTTCTTTAGTTTTTCTTTTCATTGTCTTCTCTCTTTTCTATTTGGGGATTATCAATAAACTCAACTTAAAACTTTTAAATTTATGATTATTTAGGAGGTGTTCAGTATGCTTTGATTCATGTATACATTTGGTAAAAATCAATTCACAGTAGTTTGCATATCAAGCATTTTAAATTTTGATGATTTTTTGTGGTAGTATATTTAGAATTCTCTCTTCTATGTCAAGCTATACAGTTCTATGCTCTAGAATCCAGAGGTTATTCCTCCTATCTAACTGTAACTGGCCACCCTCTCCCTCTGGTCCTTCTTGTTCCTCTCCCCAGTCTCGCTGTTCTACCTTTAATTTCCATGTAATAAACTTTTTTAGATTCCATATGTTTACTCCCAAGACACTGGAGAGTAACCACAATACATTAAGGCATTTAAGGTGAACCTCTAAAAGATGAGGGGAAATATAACATTGTATATTATTCAGATGCAGTTGGAAAATATTTCATTTTCCCAGGAATATCTTAAATATGATGCAATTTCTTTATATCCATATTATAAAATTATGGGCAAATATTGAATGCAAACATCATTGGCCATATTATTTTATTATACTAGCACTTGACAAGAAATTGATAAAATAATATACAGGTTAATTTAGATTATTTTAGTCAAAGGATTACATACTGATGTTATTACTAATGATATATCAGTTATATAGACTGATGATATGCAATGATCTTTTTGAAGGAGCTATTAGGTAAAATTAGCATTGGAGATTTAGACTACTTGTATAGTTAGAGATTCAATATAAGACCAGAATGTATATACAGAGTAAATGTGGAGTTTAGTGATGACTATGAGGGATGGTGCTGTCAGTAGTAGAATAGTACTGTCTCCATTCTATAATTTAGGACTGTAATCCAGAGAGGACAAGTAAGATGTGGCTTTTCAAACCTGGAGTTAGAGAAAGCTGTAAAGAGAAGGACAACTTCTCTGTCCCCTCTATTAGTTAAAGGTACATAATTGTTTCTAGAATATTTTATGTGTCTTTTTGACTTGGGGAAAATCATTACAAGATGCAGTTAGAAACTCTTTTGGGGCAAAAGGCTTAAAAATTAGAATTTGCCTTCAGGTAAATAAGGGAAATTGTAGGCACAGAAATATGAACACTGCCTGATCTCACTCATATGGAATCTAAAAAAGTTGATTACATGGAAGTTAAAGGTAGAACAAGGAAATTGGGGAGAGGAACAAGAAAGATCAAAGGGAGAGGGTGGCCAGTTACAGTTAGATAGGAGGAATAACCTCTGGATCCTAGAGCATACCATTATATAGCTTCAAATAGAAGAGAGAATTCTAAACCTACTTACCTTGAAAAATCATCAGAATTTAGGATGCTAGATATGCAAATTACTGTGAATTGATTTTTTACCAAATGTATGCATTATTCAAAGCATCTGAATACCTCCTAAAAAAGTATGAATTTAAAAATTTTAAATTTAATCTGAGCATGGTGGTGCACGCCTGTGATCCCAGCGGCTCAGGAAGCTGAGGTAGGAGAATCCCTATTTCAAAGCAAGCCTCAGCAAGAGCGAGGCACCACACAACTCAGTGAGACCCTGTCTTTAAATAAAATACAACATAAGGCTGGGAATGTGGTCAATGGTCAAGTGTCCCTGAGTTCAATCTCTGGTACCATTCCCCCCCCAAATTAGAAAATATCAATATAAAATATTACCTTTTCTTTTTCCTTTTTTTGCAGCACTAGGGTTGAACTCAGGGGCACTATACTACTAAGCTACATCTTCAACTATTTTCATTTTTTATTATGAGACAGGGACTCACTAAGTAGCTGAGGCTGGCCTCCAACTTATGATACTGCAGCCTCAGCTTCCTGAGTTGCTGTAAGTACATGGATGGCCAACATACCTAGGTAAATATTACATACTAAATTTGTGTTACCCAGTCATATTTTTTTCTTTCTAAATTTTTGATGGTACAGAAAAAATGCAAAAAAATAGCTATTATAACCTTAATCTTGATATTCCTATGAAATTTTATCTTTCAAGGTCATGAAAATAAAGGAGAAATAGGATTCCTTCTTAAATACCTTAATCCTATGACTTTCATATTTGGAATACACGGAATGATATTTCTATTAGAAGAAGATTTGGAAAAAAATATGGTTCAAGTCCATCATAAATCCACTTCTTAAATTAGGGGTAAAATTATATGTGTATATATTTATAAATTTATATACATATTTATTTATTTATATACATATTTATAAATTTTTGTGTGTTTGTGTTTATGTAAATCCAGGAGAAGCAAGGCATGATAAAATTTAAAGAAAAATAAGAAATATAATAGCAATATGTAAATATAGTAAATTGGAATGTGAAGCTATAAGTTTTGACTTTCAGATAAAGAATTAAAAGTTTTAAAGATATTTGATTTATTCAGTGATTCAAAATTAGCACTACAGTTGTTTTTATTTGTCTCTTCTAACTTGGCTCTAATCCCACATACAAGAGACACTAATTACAACAGAGAAGTGATAATTATTTTTCTTTTTTACTTCTCTGTCTCTCTGTTTAGACTCTTTATTATGAATTTTCAAAGTGTTTCTCATAGACCAGAGTATAAAACTTACTAATTTATTAAATTTTGAAGGAATTCATTGTCAGGATACTCAAATCCGTAGCACAATGAATTTCATCTGGATTCCTTTTGGAAGTGCCTTCTATGATCATTGTCATTATCATCCAAACATATTTCATAAGTTTCAAGAGTGCTTGATCTCCTGAAGTCTGCCTTCACTCAAATTTACAGAGAACTTGACAACATGAGATATTTTCACAGGGAATGATCTCCCTTTTAAATGGTTTTTTTTCCTTCCTTTCAAATCATTTCATTTGTAAATGAAGTAGCAAATTTAAATTTAATTTCTTCATCTATGCCATAGAAATTAGGATTAATTGTACTCCTCTGTTTCTAAAAGGTGAACCATGAGGCTTGTAGTCTGTAGTAGTTTCTGAGTTCTCATTATGAAGCTTTTATCCTTAATCTCTGTTCATCACTTCATACCCTCCATTTTCCTAGACACAAAGAAATCCTCCCATCCTTCACTCTCAAAACTTTAGAAATTTGGTTCTTAAAATGTATGTATGGGTCCTGATCTGAAGAATTTAAAGTGATAATTCAAAGCTTCTTTTGAAATGAGACCTAATAAAATTTGAAAAAAGAATATGTATTGGTAAGACTGTTTCTTCTCATTTGGTGCCAAGCTTACCCCCATGTCTTTTCACATTTTGTTCATGAATCCCATTTTATGTTTCAACCTCTGAAGAGCTTAGCTTTCAGAACTTCTGCTACTTCCCTTTTCAGCCTATTTAAAACTCAATCTAGCTCACTAAACCACACTGATGAGTTAAGGAAGTCATAATGGGTAGTATATTGCTTTTCCAGGTGTTATAATTGTGTTTTAATGAGGACAGTATGAAGGTAATGTATTAATCCTCTGCATTGCATCTAATGATAAAATTTAACAGACCCTGAAATACTTAACAGAAAGTTCTCTGTATTTAATACAACAGAGCTTCCACCATCCCCCCAAAATTCATTTCATTAAGGTATTTCAATTTTTGCTATTCTCTCTGCTTCTTGTACCTCAGAGCGAGGAGGTGTCAGGGGCGGCTTTGATGACTATTTTCTCCACCCAATTGCTAGAACAATTTTCTTTTGAATCCATGTTCTCCTGTACATTGTTGTGGCTTGGTTGCTTCTACCAAATTCCTGTCAGTTCTTACTCATCCAAAGTTCTGACTCAAAGCTTTTCTATCTACATTTTTCCCATGCTAATATCTTTACAATTGACATGGGTAATCTATTCAAGGTATTCTGCTCTACTTTCTTTGATTTCATAGCTGATGGCCTTCACCAAACCTTGGACACTCACAATCTAATGTTAAACCTTAGAACTCATCTTGAGGGTTGAGTTTAGAGTGGTGCAGGGAAGGCCCTGATTTTGGATGCAAAATTTAAAGAATTTTAATAAAAATAATCAAGACAAATTATATCTTAGTGCAATAATTTAAAAATCTTTTAAGGTAATGCAAAACTTCCATAAGAAAAGGTTTATCAAATCTTAAATATAGAATCAGTAAGATGAAGTTAAATAAAAAATACTTAAATTTTAATAAAGAGAAATCATTAAACATAACAATACATTCAGTTTAAAATAAGAGTGGATTTGAATAAGTTCTGAAGCATTATTGATAAATTTGCATAAACCAGAGCTAGAAAAAATAAATTTATAATATTTTCTGGCTTTGGTACACACTAAATTTTAAACAGAAAAATTGCTCTACTATTCCATTTTTCATTAGTTCTTTTTTTTAAAGTATCTTAACAAACACAGGAAAATGTGTACTTAGCAAGACATATGTTTTTCTTTTGCCCAAGACTCTGAGATGGTCCCACATGACATTACCAATAACAACTTGCAAGTGTTCCATTCTGTCTCTGAATTCCCACCTGTCACACAACTGCCCACTCTTTGGAAGAGTGAGATAAACACAAAATATCTAGTAGGATTGCAAAGAGATTTTATTTCTTATGAAAAATTAGACTGTGACTTCAGCTAGAATTCTGTGTTAAAAACTTTGAATTCTAGACATTATCTAAAAATTCCTCTTTGTTAAAAATCCAACATAATCTTTGACTCCTGGTATATATTGAGAGCACTAACTATAACAAATCTTAGAGCAAGATTTTTGTGTATCTGAAAGTCTTGAGCAAGAAACTCTAAAAGAATTTTTTGTATATGTGACAGACTGTTTCAGAGCACAACTCTCACATATACTTTTTAAAACTTCCTTATTTAACCATTGCCAGAATACTGGTGATTCAGGACATATAAATGATTCTGGTTTGATTTATTGTCCAAACCAACATGGTCTCCAAAACCCAAATCCTCCTCAGGGATGGAATACTTTGTTTTCTTTTATGTAAACCCACTAAAAATTTATTCTGGCATAATTATCTTAACCCAATTTTAATTTATTCAGTATCTGCTTAGTGGAGTGGAACACTATAATAAATGAACTAAATGAGGAATCATTCTTGTATACTATTAATACTATCTTGGAAAAAAAAATTCTTGTTTTTTCCTTACAAATAGGTAAGACATGTTAATTCTAGCAAGACTTTGTCTTACAACATTTTTGTATGAAAATCTCTATGACCAAAAAGCAAGGTAAAATAAAAATGAGATTAAAACCTGGAAACAATGAATGGTCTCTTATGTATGAATACTGCCTTACAGATCTTCTTTACAATATAATTTTAGTATATTTTCTGATATTTGGTATATTTTAATTTTGTGAAAATTTAAGAACTCAGACCTAATTATCTGACTCCATGATGATATGCTAAATCTGTCTCAGTATTTATGGTTTTTGTCTGTTTATTTTGAATTACAGGATACTGTGCTGGATAAGCTTTGGGTCTGTCCTGGAGGTTGGGTTCCCTGATGTGCACAACAGTATTGTCTGTTGTCAGATACTGCATTAAGGTCAACATAATATACACACACACAGACACACACACAAATGAATAAGAAAAACACTCTTCATTGAAAACTATATTCTAATGAGACTTTTAGATCTACAAAGTCAATTTCTTTAAAAAAAAAAAAACTTTGTTTATGTATTTATTTATTTGTTTATTTATTTATTTATTTTTATGTGGTACTAAAGATCAAACCTTGTGCCTCACACATGCCAGGCAAGCACTCAACCACTGAGCCACAAACCCAGGCCCCAAAGGCCATTTCTTGAAAACAAATATGTAACATATCAAGTTGTGATATGTATTGTTTTAAAATTGGAGAAACATAAAACCTGAGAGAGTGCAAAGTAAACTATTTCAGACAGAGTGGAAAAATAGGCTTCTTAGAGAAGAGAAGCCTGTACCTGAATAGAGACAGAGAGTAAAGGAGGCTTCCAGCCATGAAGGTGTCTGGGAGAAGAGCATCTCAGGTGAAGAACAATTCAGCCATCAGACTATGAAGTGAAAATGCCTGCAATGTTTAAATTATAGCAAATGGCTAAAGCCAAGAGAGTGACAGGAAAGAATAATAATAATAAAAAAAACTAAGCTTTGAAAATGTTTTTCCATGTAGCACAATTATCTCATGACCCAAACTGTACAAAATTAGTTGCCTCCTTATTAAATATAATTTAGCTTTTTAAGTAGGTGCAAAGATCTAATTCTTATAAGCACACTTAGGTGATGAGATAAGTGCATGTAACAGAGACAGCTTTTACAACACAGAATCACTCTAGGGAGTTTCATGAGATACTAGAAGCTTCACAGGTTGGAGACAGTGCAGCAGGAAAGTCTTCTATGCTATAATTCTATACCTTCTTTACTTTTTGCTGGTTGCCTCTCAAAATCTCAATAAAGTTTGATATTTTGATCCATTTTGATTTCCTTCTTACTATATCTAGAAATATATTTATAGGTAAATTATAAGAGTCTCTTTGAGCTGGGTGCAGTGGCCCACGCCTGTAATCCCGGCAACTATGGAGGCTGAGGCAGAAGGATCACAAGTTCAAAGCCAGCCTCAGTATCTCAGAAAGACCCTGTCTCTAAGTAAAATATGAAAATGGGGCTGGGGATGTAGCTCAGTAGTTAAGTGGCCCTGGGTTCAATTCCAGGTACCAAGAAAAAAAAAATTCTCTTTGAGTTAATTAGAAAATGTTTCAGGCAGCAAAACAGTTTCAAAATAATGTTTAATTGTAAAGCATAGTGTCCTTCAGCTATTACAGTAGAAACAAAAGGTTATGCTACTTTATTGTAGGAATGTTTTAGCCTTGCCATTTGAAAAGATAAATCATCATTAGATTTTATGACACAATAAAAATATATCCAATAAGATTGAAATAATTAAAAGAAGAGAAAATGAAATATTATAATATAATTTTATTGTATTTATCTTTCAAAAATATTCTTTTTACTAAAAATATATATAGGAAAAAAACCTATGTGAACTTGTATATGATGAAGAATTTTCAGATACAACATCAAGGACATGATCTATGCAAGAAATAATTGACAAGCTAGACTCCATTAAAGTTAAAAACTTTTCAGTGATAATTAATATAAGAAGCATGAGAAGAAGAACTATTGACTGGGAGAAAATATTTGTAAAAGATACATCAGATAAAAGTTTATTATCCAAAATACACCCAGAAACTCTCAAATTCAATAGTAGTAAAACAACACAATTGAAGAATGTGCCAAAAGCCTTAACGAGACACCTAAACAAACAAGATATACAGATGAAAAATAAACATATGAAAAGATATCTCACATTACATCCTTGAAATATGAATTAAAATACTGATATCACTAATCAACTATTAGAATCTAGGCCAATATCTGGAACACTAACAGTACCAGATGCTGGTTAAGATGTGGAAAAAATGGAACACATTCCTTGCTGATGCAATGCAGAATAACATAGCCATGTCAAACTGGTGTTTACAAGAAGATGGGAGGGGAGGGGAGGGGGGATAGTAGGGGATAGGAAAGGTAGCAGGATACAACAGTCACTAATATGGCATTATGTAAAAATGTGAATGTGTAACCAATGTGATTCTGCAATTTGTAATTTGGGGTAAAAATGGGAGTTCATAACCCACTTGAATCAAATGTATGAAAGATGATATGTCATGAGCTTTGTAATGTTTTGAACAACCAATAAAAAAAAAGAAGTTGAAAACTTAAAAACAAAAAATCAGTACCCGAATACATAGAGGAGCTAATTGCCAAATTTAAGATTAAAACCAAGACATCCTTCTGTAGGTGAATGGGTAAACTGTAGTGTGTAAATCCAGGCAGTGAAATATTATTCGACACTACAATAAATGAGCCATCAAATCATGAAGACATACAAGAACCCTAAATGCAAATTATTAGGTGAAACAAACCAATCTGAAAAGGATTCATACATTTAATTCCATCTGACAATCATGGAGAAGGCAAAACTTTGGAAACAGGGTAAAAGACCAGTGTTCCCAGGGGCTGGGCGGTAGTGGGGATCATGGAGGATTTTTATAGCAGTGAAAATGTTTTTCATTATAGTATAATGATGACTACATGTCCTTATGCATTTTTTTGATGTCATAAAGAACCAATACCAAGTGTGAACCCTAATGTAAACTATGGTCTTCAGGTAATAATGACAAGTCATCACAGTTTTATCAGTTGTAGCAAATGTACCACTCTGCAGAGGAATATTGGTAATGGGAGAAGCTATGCATATACCAGATATGTGGTATATGTGGGTTAAGGAGTATATAGTATATTGTTGTACCTTCCTCTTAATTTTGCTGTGAACCTAAAACTTCCCTTAAAATAAGCTTTTAAATATAAAAAATGCCACAAATTCATTGTATATATTACATTGTATATAAATGGTCATGATTCATTTTATTTGTGCACAAGAAATCTTGTACTCATTCCTGCTGAATAAAAATATTGAGGTAAATTTGCATAAGATAAAGCACAAGAAATCAAAATTTTAGTTACATGAGTTTTGACAATTACCTACCCCTTTGTAGATGCTATCCCCAGCACATAACAAACATTTTCATCAGTTTGGAAAGTAACATAATTCTCCTCTCCAGTCATTATTTATTTATTTGCCCATTGTTATCTTTATCACCATCATAATAATAATATTTAGAAACATGTTACGCATCCTTGTTGAAATCCAGTATCTGTTTTTTAACATTTTTTTAACTTATAGCCACAGTGCTCTAATTAGAGAAAAACTGGTTATGGCTACTCCCTAGAGAGACCAGCTGGTCATTTAGGTCAAGTTTCAGTAGGTACAAGCACCTAGCTGGGGAAAGGAAGGGCCAGAGGCTGGTCCACAGATCTGGAAACACAAGTCTTTGGCAGCAAATCTGGATGTGATTGAACTCAGGAGGAAAGATCACAATAACCAAAGCCATGTATGACAACCACTTGACAAAATGCAAATGTGTTTATGTATAATAAGAAATATAATTGGCAAAGGGACTGGAATGTATGAATTTGTTAGATAATAACGTTTTCTACCTGCAGGAACACAGAAATTGGAAGCCAAGCTTTAATTCAAAAAGTACAATCGGGATTAAACTAAATGAAAGGAATTAATGGATGGTAATGATTTGGGTTCCACCAGTTTTCCTAGACACGTGATTCCATTTAGGTAGCAGGAATGGGTGGATTAAGTGTTTGATTTAAAGCACCCTTTACCTTGGCAGTGCTGAAGAGAAAGCAGCATATTCTTTCTCTCCAATTTTCATGGTTCACTTTCCCCTAAAAATGTGGCATATTTCTTAATACATAATATCATAATTTCTAAATGTTGTAGACATTAATGAATGGCGATAATGTTGAAATCAACAATTTATAGAGTTTTGCTCTGTCCTATGCTAGGTTCAATGATAAGAATCTCTGTGTTTTAAACTTGATCTTCATAAAAATCTAGAGATAGAATTATATTCCTATTTTGTTGTTGGGATAATGAATATACTATTTTCCAGTCTCTCCTTAAGAGGCACCAAATAGTCATTTGGGAGGTTATATTCATTCCTGGCTTTCTCATTAAAACAAAGAAAAATATTTTTTTCTAGTTGGGCCCCTAATTCATAACAGGAAACATTCTTAATGGGAAACTGAGTAAATTCAAGTAGTACATTGTATGATATCCTTTTCTGAAGTTAATTAGTTAAAGTTTGCTGTGATTTTAGCCTGAACATTTTATTTGAAATAAACTATCTGTTACACTAAAGGTAAATCTGGAAATAGGGTTCAAAAGGCTGTCTCTGATATTTTTTTAACATGTATGATTTCTATTAGTGAAAAGATAATGCCAACTTTTCTCTAAATTTAGCCATATTTCCGAACCTTCTCAATGAGGAAAGGCAAAATTCAGTTTTGTCTTAAATTAGATATGCTCATTCACTCTAGCCTAAATGTATAACTTACTTTAACATCTTGCAAGGAATCATTTCTGATATGTAATCATTTGGAATGAATGGATAAAACAATTTACAAAATTTAAGATTTTGGGGGATTCAGTAGCATGTGGGAAAAATAGGGAATCCATAAAAACTGCTGTGAATTAGTGTTTTATTTCAGGTGACAGCATTAATTAATTAATTTGTAATTAGGAAACAGCACTCTTGTTCTCTCTACCATTTTCTCTCTGTGTTCTTGGGATAAGCCAATTAGCATCTCTTGGGGTTATTCATTTGTCTCTTTAATTTTTTTCTTATGAAATAACCATCCAGATATTTAATTTCCTTCAACATGGAACAGATAACAAGATCTGTTATACATTTAATTTCTCAGAATTATGGTTGTATTTTTTAAAGTATTTTGTTATGGATGGACTGAGTTATTTTTTTTATTATTATTACCACAACACACACAAACAGAACAGAGGATGAATCCAGTAGCTGCCACATTATTAAACCTGAAGCTAAAACCCTAGTTTGACAGATACTGTCCCTTGGTGAGGCAAGCTGATGCTCTTCCTGTTAAAGATATTGCTAATTGAGCTACAACCCACAGATGCAACGACTTCTTGCCACAATTATTTATCAAGAAACTTTGTCTGCAAGTTTGCTTATACTCTTCAATGCACTTGTTACTCTTTTGTCGACTGAGCAGATAGTAATTTGGATACTACCTGACAGCTTGATATCTCCTGTGCATTTATTTTGACTGAAAAGGTAACATTGTACTGAGGTGGATTTGCATTTCAATCTGTTGTCAGTTATACCTGGAAAATCCAGATGCTGACACAATTACACATGTAGAGCAGTGGCTTTATTCACATGCAAATACAAACACACCAGAGAAAAAGAGTTGCAAAAGCAGAAATATTGCAGGCCATCAGATTGATGGTCTGTGGTTTTGTGGTCACAGTAGACCCAGCTTTAGGATGATGGCATTAGCAATAACTGTGTATATTTCAAAACCTGGACAGTAATGTAGATTTATTTTTTAAAAAGAAATGTACCAATGATAAAGTGCATCAAAATAGCAATCAAAATGCAAATTGTTTTAAAATCTGTGGTAGGGTTTCAAGTATCACTTTTCTTTTTATTAGGGATTGAACCCAGGGACACTTAAGCACTTTTGATTAATTTATTTTTATTTTGAGTCAGGTACTACTTTTCTGAAATCCACAGACAAAAATTCATGAAGACAAAGTCATATAGAAAGATTTGAATCTAAAATATGAAATATGATATGTCAAGAGCTTTGTAATGTTTTGAACAACCAATTAAAAAATTTAAACCCTCATTTTTATTAAAAAAAAAAGAAAGATAAGTATGAAAAAAGATAATTGACCTATCTGGGCTTAAAGAAATCCTTACTTAATAGTTTTTTTTTTAAACTTGCAATTATTCAATTTCAGTTCTTCAGTTACATATATACAAAGATTAACACATACTTAATAGTCTATACTCAATAATCATATGCTTTTGTACTTAATTTACTGCATTAGTCAAATACACAGTAACTACCAATTTAAGTTAGGACTACTTTTACAGAGATAATGTAACCTAGGAAGTGAAATATTACATTTGAAGAGAAATTTCACATGTCATCAGTTCATTTTACTAAATATTTTACCATAATCACTTGTAATTGGTACATATATATGGGAAATAAACAAAAGAAAAACTACAGTTAGATTCTCATGAGCCTGATTTGATATGATCAGTTGCTTTTTTGTTTAAAAAAAGATTTTTAGACATTTTAATTGTTTTATTTTTAGTTATACATGACAATAGAATTCATTTTATGTAATTATAAAAGTACAGAATATAATTTGTTCTGCTTCAGCCCAATACTTTCCTCTCCCTCCCCTTTCTCTAACCCCCCCTTCCCTTCCCTCTATTGTACATATATTTTTTCTGCTATTTATTTTTATTATTTTTTTTGGGGGGGGGGCTTTCCAATTTTTATTCAAGAACGCCTAGAAAATATTCCAAATAAAATAGTTTTAATACTCATCTTTCTCCTCCTCTTTATCCTGGTTATTAATCTGTTAATCTAGAAATGACATAATTTTTACCTCTCTTTGCTCTTTGTGACTACTCACAAACAATCATGTAGATGATTCTTCAAATATTTTTGGTGACATATTTTAAATACCTTTTGGATGTTACAGTGATCTTGCTATTACTCCTTTTGATGGTCCTAACCCCTCCACTAAGATCCCCAACTTTTCTCTTCATTTTGATTTCTGGAGTAACTGCTCAACATCAGCAGAGTCCGTGATTCCATCTTCTACAGGTACAATTGAGGTTGAACTGAAGAACCTGTTTCTTTTTAGTGTCTTCCTTTCACTACACCTTTTTCATGGGTGCCATCATGGCAGTGGAGGCAAAGAGGGAAAGTTGCTTTCTTAGGGCCAACGCACAACACATCATAGTCTTTTCACTAGATGACACTTTTGTTGATGAAGATTACATATCCTGGATTAAATATCGTGCCTGAGCTGGTTTTACCCCTTATTTACTTTTGACCCTTGCATTTCTGTAATTAACATTTTTTGTATACATATTTTCAAGTTGCAAGCCTTCACTTGGAAAATCTGTTTCAGGACTTCTTTAGTTTCTTTCTCAAATGGTGCCATTAATCTTGCATCAGATATTATAAATATAATCTCTGGGTGCTAGCTTTGTTGTGAGTGTCCTCAGTGATTATTTTCGGGATTATTTCCATAAAGACACAAGATGAGCAGCTATTTGATGTTAGAATTTTAGTTAGGAATGTTATGTAGGTTTTAATTTTTTTCTCATGATTTGCCTGTTTATTTTCACAGATTATTTTCTAGTATCTTCTAACATTTGACATATCTTCGATCTCATTTGCTTTGTTCACATTACTAGAGTTTCTAAATCAGTGAAGAAGGAAATAATTCCTATATTTGCTTATTCAAAATTAAAAATGGTGTTGTGAATGGATAATTATGATTGTAATGCATTCCACTATTTTCATGTATGTAAGAAATTAAAAAATCAGGTAGAGAAGGTAATAGATTTACAGATTTTATAATGCATTTTCTAGTTGACAAGAAGACATAGGTAATCCATCTTATGGCATTGCTGAAATTCGCTCATGTGAATCATTTTTGAAAAATTCAACACCCCTTGATTATGTGGTAAATAAAGGGTAGAGTAAGTTTCATTAACATCCTATGATGTAAAATTTTTATTAAGTATGCAAGCTGTATTACTTCTAGCCATGCTGGAGTAATTTACTTATTACATAAAAACTACAGAGCAAGCAATTTCTTTCACTTAAACTTATGAAAATGTAGGGTATACCTTTACACATGACTAATGAAAAATTGAGTATTTACAAATTGATAATCTTAAACAAAATTTTATTTTTATATATTCTTTGATATGAAAAGTCTAATTCTAGCTATCTTATTACAGAATGTCTTGTATTAAGTCAGACTAGTGTACATGAAAATATTTCTTGCAGCATTTTTTTAGTGAATTATAGGAAGCAGATTAAATATCACTCAATTAGAAAATAGTTTATTGTTATGCAACATTATGCAATAATTTTAAAGAATTAGTTTCATGTCTATATACTTGCAAAGTATCATCTAAAGTACTCTCAGGAACACTCACTGTTAGAAATCCCCATCTAAGCCAAGAAATATAAACAACATTAATCATACTTAAAATTTTGGAGAGGAAATTATCATGGTGATTTGAGTGGTTTCTGAAGATTAACCCTAAGGTCATGATGTGCAAGAAATGTTTTATGAACCATATTAGGACCATTGACAGAAAAATATAAGCTGAGGCCCAAAGAACATCATTTCTAAAATAGATTCACATGATGAGTAAGTCCAAATTCTAAAAGCTCAAGATAGTCAATGTCCATCTTTAATGAAGAAAGGTCTTTTTTCTTGGGGTGAGGGAAGGAGTGTGTGTGTTTGTGTGTGTGTGTGTGTGTGTGTGTGTGTGTGTGTGTGAGAGAGAGAGAGAGAGAGAGAGAGAGAGAGAGAGAGAGATTGATTTTATATATCTTAAATATATAATAAGACATTATTAAAAGAATAAAAGGACAAGTTTAGCATTGTATGGAGTGGCAAAACTTATGAAATTAATCTAAATTATCTTGATACTACAGAAGAACAAGGGAGCACATAATGAACAAGCAGCTTATATCTTGGTGTTTAGACTGAATATTGCTTGAGGCCTTTCTAGGACATTGCCATGCTCCCTTTATAAGGAAGAGCTCACTGTGGAGAGATACTCAACACCATATAACTACAAAGTCTATAGGATGGAAGCTGGTGAATGTCAGAAATGTAGAACTAATTGGACATGGAAATATTCTTGTCCAAGGATACCTAAGAGTGTTCTGATAATTTTACTAGTTTGTGTTTAAAAACTCCATGGACTCTTTCTCTTTTTACTAATGATTAAGGGGGTAGGACAGAAATAGCAAGACATTTCAAACACTTTGAAAAGAGGAACAATAAAAATGGGTACTTCTATCAATGAAGTGACAAGTTAAAATTTCCAATTTTGTCAAACACAGTTGAATAATATTTTTGCTGTTACCAAATCCATAACTCTCTAGCAAAGAAAACTATTAATATATCTTGAAAATGACCCCAAATCCTTCAGGATATTGAAAACTAAAAGCAAGTGCCAGTTGCATGCAAGTAGGAAGTATTCAAATTAACCTACCAGATTGTGTTCATCTCTCATCTCTACAGTTATATCAAGGTTATGCTATTTACAAATTAGATGTGTAACACAGTGTAGTGAGAATAAGAGCCTTTCAGAGCTATATGTTTCACATAAATATTAGATAGGCATTTCTTTCAGCCTTCATTTATCACTTTGTTTTTTTGAGGGGGTCCTAGGAATTGAACCCAGGAGTGCTTAATCACTGAGCCGCATCCTAGCCCTTGAGATAGAAGATAGATAGATTATAGATATATAATTATTATATATTATATATACATATATACACACATTATATACAAATGTATTTCATTTAGAGCTGAATTGCTTAGGGCCTTGCTAAATTTCTGAGGTTGGCTTTGAACATATGATACTCCTGCCTCAGCCTCCCAAGCCACTAGGGCATGTATCACTTCTTGTATGAGATTCAACCTATCTAATACTCATCTCCTCAAGAAGTTCAGTAAAGTAATTACTTTTTAATTGGGATTTCTGCTGAGTTCAAAATACTGTAGTTCCTATAACAGTCTTACGTCCAGGACTATTCCAGTGATATTAGCTATATAATCTCTTAGCACCTGCAAATTGACAAGTTCAGGTAAGCTGTAAATCCTGCCACCTCAGGTGATTTTAACCATGATTAAGGGACATTCTAAGAGAGAGTGATCATTATGATATATTTCACTTGTTATTTTTCCTCATCAATCTTGAAATGTGACAAAGACTAAAACTGGAATTTCAAGGGTAAGAATTCTAATATACATATTCAAGGCAAAGTTGATGTTTGGACAAGAAAGATAACAATCATGGAATTCCCCTTAAATGGGAATAGCAAGATTTAAGACATTACAGCAACGATTACGGGTAAATCACTAAGAGTTCATAGAAGATAAGTCAGAATGCCAATAAATATATATATTTATTGGCATAAATATATATATTTATTGGCATAAATATATATATTTATTGGCATAAATATATATATTTATTGGCATAAATATATATATTTATTGGCATAAATATATATATTTATTGGCATAAATATATATATTTATTGGCATAAATATATATTATTTTTTTAAAAGCAAAGATTGTACAGGAAGAGAAAAGTCATAGTAGAATTCACTATAGTGGTTGATGTTACTCTTGCCCCTAGGGAAGCTGAGCAAACTTTTGTCAACATGTTTATAGAAAAACTATAGCAGACATTTGGTCTTTAAAAATTTCACTAATATTAAGTTAGAACCCAAATGGCTTGTCCAGATTGCCTGTGTATAAATTAGTAGAAGATTTAAAATAATTAAGAAGGTCAAATTCATTTTAAATCTCAATCTCTCTCTCTCTCTCTCTCTCTCTCTCTCTCTCACACACACACACACACACACACACACACACACATACACACACACACACACTCCACACAAATCCAGGAAATAGATTGAGTTACTTAAAAGTTTAACTTAGGTCTTAGATGTGCAGAAATGTTAGAAATTTACTGAATACAGTTACTTATGATTGATTACTCCCCCCCCCAAAAAAAGTACTTTATAAAATATCTTTTCTTCACAAGTCAGGAAGTTTTGAATGGTTTACTGTCTCTAAAGAGGGATAAATTGACTCTGAGGGAGAGATTGCATGACTGTGTTGAGGTTTGTGAATTATATTACTATAACTGAATCAAAGCACTCAATTTTGTCTCTTCATATTTAGAGGGTTTTTTCCTTTAAACTTTAAGGATAAAATGGAAAATAGAACACATAATTACCCTGAAATCAGAATTAATTTTCCCAATACATCCTTCTTTTCTTCCACAGTACAGAATGATTTTCCAATGACTTTCAGGATTAGTTTTCTCACTCTGCTACAGTTGTCGACCAACATCTTTATTCAAGAAACTTCTGTCTCTAGTGCTTGATGGATTGCATGGAAATATCCCATTTTTTCATCTGTAAGGCTATTGATTTGAGTTTTATTCTGTTTTTGTTTCAATACTTTTTTTTTTCAAATATTTCCATAACAACTGAGTTTTGTCTGGCAAAGAGGCTATTTTTCATTCTGTTTTTAGGTATTACTACAATAATTTTGGCTCCAGACTCTTTATGATGAGAATTCAGTTCCTCTCTCTTTCAAGGTCTACTACTAAATACTTTTAAAGGGTGCTCAAGAGATGGTTCCTAGAATTTGCAATAGATTCTTTTTGTTGTTGTTGTTTTAGAATTGGATAAGAATCCATTCAGTTTTCATAAGAAATCTTTTATGTGTAGCCTCCAAAATATTCTGTCCTCCCTGTGTACAGATTTCCTGAAATCGTCAGGGTTGGAGAAAATTTAGGATCTCCCAGTCACCTCTGGATTATTCTGACTCTATCAATATTTTTAGCATCTAATTATTTTATTAACTCATGAGCATTTATATAGACCTGGGAATGTAGAATATATATATTGTTAGAAATATCCTACATTCCTCTACAAATGCCTATGCCCCTTGTCTAGACTTTGGATGGTTTATCATAATGATTGTTAGTTCAAACTAAGATGTGGGCAAAAAATAAGAAGCTTGTTTAATTCTGAAAGATATTTAACTTTTAGAGGCAATTAAGATTTCTGAATTTCAGGCTAGACAAGAGTTAAGAAAAATATGTCAGAAAAAGGGGTTAAATCCAGGCATGTTACATGCCTGTAATCCCATCAGCTTGGGAGGCTGAGGCAGGAGGATCTTGAGATCAAAGCTAACCTCAGCAGTGGCAAGGCGCTAAGCAACTCAGTGAGACCCTGTCTCTAAATAAAATACCAAAATAGAGCTGGGAATGTGGATCAGTGGTTAAGTGCCTCTGAGTTCAATCCCCAGAACCAAAAAGAAAAAAAAAAAGAAAAAGAAAAATGGGTTAAAGGCTGAGAGTACCCAACAAACAATAGGGGAAATTTAAGGACAGGGTAAATGGCCATTGAGTTCAAGTTGTAATAGGAATTTCACTTCCTTTCTATTCTAAGATTCCCCTCAAAATAATAATTTTGTTTATATCAAAACTTTACAATAAAGTCCCTGTAATTTTAAGTTATTCATGGTGAGATAATGTCTTTTGAAAGATAGTCATGTGACTAGATTGATAATGAAAACACATAGGAGAGGTAGGGTTCCAGCCTGTGAAAGACATAAATGTAGATTTAGAATGAAAGTATGAGAATCTAGCAGCAGCTGGCAGTAAGTCTTGCTATTTACAGATTATTTCTCAAGCTTTCAAATGAATGGCCAACTTTTTAAAATCTCCGAGTCAACAATCTGATATTCTTGGTTAAACACACTGTTTTATTAATTTATTTTATTTATTTCACTGCAATGACAAAACGACCTGACAGGAACAATTTTAGAGGCAGAAAAATTTACTCTGATCATGGTTTCTGAGGTCTCAGTCAATAAACTGTGACTCCATAGCTCTGGGCACAAGGTGAGGCAGGACATCACTGCAGAAACCTATAAACCCCAAAGGCATGCTCCCAAGGACACACTTCCTTCAGTGACATCCTACCTGCCTTCAAGTACCACCCAGTTAATCCCTAGCAGGGAATTAATTCACTGATTATGTTAAACTTCTCATAACCCAATCATTTCACCTCTAACTTTCTTGTGTTGCCTCACAGGAGCTTTTCTGGGAACATATCTAAAGCACCACACATAAGCTTTTCTCATAGAAGACATCTTACAGAATAAGATGCTCATAGACAAAGCTAAAAAAGGTTAGTGATACCAGTCTGAAGAGGAAATTTCTAAACTCACTTGCCTCCGGGCTGGTTGGCTCTAGGAATCAATTCCTCAGGAACAATTAAAGCTTTTAAAACATCTTCCTTGACACTCATAAATTATAAGGACAGAGTCAATGACCAATTTAGTAATAAGACAGATTTCCATCAAACATGAAAATTTTAAAAAGTAACCAAGATCATATCTATTTTAAAATAGATCTTATTTACTAGAAGACAGAATAAAATTAGCACTTGGAAACTTAAACAAACAAACAAAAAAAAAAACATATCATAGTTCAGGTTCAACTCAATGCTTTTCATTTCAGTTAAAAAGATTCTGGAATCCCCAGGGATTCCCTAGTGAAGCATAATGTTTCCAAATCTTAGGCCATATCAGAGAGGAGAGTCAAGTAGAACTCAGTAATGCTTATAATTTATTGATCTCTTCATCAGATAGTCTATTCATAAAGCACTCCCGAGTCTATTAGAATACATTACAAGTGAGCACACCACTTTGAACTTTAATGGTGTTTCATAGGGATCAGAGTAGGACTTTTATAGAGCTTTAGGTTCTGTACTCAAATATTTAAAGCACATTTTCAAAGCCAGGAGATAAGTGGGATTGGGAAAATTTCATGATATAATAGTTTAAAATTGGTGGATATAGTGAGGTAAATAGATTAAAGAAATAAATGATCATTTCATAAATGAACGGTTTGTTCAGATGAACATGCTATTGTCTCTGATAAATTTATTTGCATGAAATTCATGGGAAAATTATTTACAAAAAAAAATAGTAGATAAAAGTTTAATGGAATCAATAACTATATTATGTCATGAAC
Organism: Marmota marmota marmota; assembly: GCF_001458135.2. NCBI lineage: Eukaryota > Metazoa > Chordata > Mammalia > Rodentia > Sciuridae > Marmota > Marmota marmota. Next base: position 1,347,134 of record NW_026000000.1, read on the forward strand.
TTTAACCTGAATCTATATTGATTTGCCAATCAGCTCATTTCCACTATCATAATCTTCCATAAAATTAGTAAGAGTTAATACTCACAGGACAGTTACTATACACTATGTGGCATCCAATTGGGAGTAATTGTAGGTATCAGAGTAGTCCAGTTAACAAGAGTCTTGAAATGATTTAGTTGAAACTCTAATTGATGTGGCTTAAAGGGAAAATTCAAATGATATTTTCATCATTGCCTCTTACTGAAAATTATGTTGGCATATTTTATTTATTTTAATAATGTGCTTTATACGATTGAACAATAATTTACAGAAATTAAAAATATCTCTATTTTCTATTTGTGAGCTGCAGGGCAGTTCAAATACGTTTTTGAGGTCCAAAAAAAAAATTGTACTATATTGTTGTGAGAAATAATAGTATTTTTTAGGTGACTGTAAATAAAGAATATTGAAAAAAAAGAGATTCTTAAAAATACATATATTTTAAAAATCTGCTTGAAGTGTATACAGTAGTCAAAATGATGGTTTAGTATATTTCAAAGTCAATTAGTATATATGTGTATTTCTCCAAGCAGGAAAGAGAATATGTTACTTAAAATGTTGAGATGTTGTAGTATACCAAAGAGAAAATTAAATTTTTAAGATAGTTTAATATCTAGGTATTTATTTTTATTACATTTTGACCCCAAAATTATTCTTTTAAGTCATTTTCCAGCTGGTTAGTTTATTTGTTTTTAATGTGTTTCTTTCCTGTTATAATTCATAAATGTTTATTTAATCCCATAATGCCCAAAGCACACATATATTAAAAGCAGCTGCTATAACACTTTTAATTTCTAGATTAACATTCCTTTGATTTGATTTAGTGTATCTTGTTTTTGTTCAGAGGCAATACAAATGCCTTAATTCAATATGGATTCAGATTTATCCCGCTGACTGTTTAAGTTTTTGTGCATGTAATGTTTTTTTTTCTCCTTTAGCATTCAGAGAATTTAATGTTTTACTACATTTGTTGAAAAAACTTTAGTGCTGGGGTTGTGGCTCAATGGTAGAGTGCTCACCTAGTATGCATGAGGCACTGAGTTTGATCCTCGGAACCACATAAGTGTAAAATAAAGATATTGTGTCCACTTAAAACTGAAAATAAATATTAAAAAAAGAGAAAATAAAACAACTTTAGAGGACTGGTGTTATAGCTCCATGATGGAGTGTGTGCTTAGCATGTGAAAGCCTCTGGGTTTGATCTCCAATATCACAAAAATTTAAAATAATATAAATGAAACAATTTTGAAGATTAACGTGAGCTTTATGTAAACAGATATTTTCAGTTTTCTTTTATACTGTGAATGTAACTGTACCATCTATTAAAAAACACAAATAGCAATATCCTTTATTAAAAATCATTTATTTTAAAAATTGCTGATATTTACTGAAAGAAAGTCTATGAAGATTCAGCTCTCCATTGTTTAATACAGTGTCATAGGAAGTTGATGAAGCAAGCAATCTATCCTTTAATTACATGACTAAATTTAGTATAGTGTCTAGTTTTAGTAAATACATGGCCATCTATAAGTATATCATTAAATTTCCTTAAACTCAAAATTGTGAATTTATTTTCAGGAAAAAAAACGATTTATTTTTCTTGGGGGTCTGTTGCTAGAGTTATTGTGCCCCTTTGTAGGAATTCTAAATTATCTTTAGAAACCACTAATTATTTTATAATATGTCCCATATGAGTTTTTTATGTTTTTTTATGTCCCTACACTTGTATATGTACATATGGCATATCAATCGCCTGTACTAATTTTATAGAGTGGTTTTCATAGCAAAAGGGTTTCGCCTGGAGATATCTCCAAGGGTGAGGGTTATGTAGATTATGTTGGCTTTGGTTCAGGTAGGTACTTTTGTGTAGGGTCTTTGTAATTTCTAGTTTTGTGTAATGTCAATGGAAATCTATAATCCATGTTGGGGTAGTCCATGGATGTTTCAGTGTTCTGGGGTTCCATCAATATCAGGGACATTTTTCTCTTAGATGGGGCGAGTTGGCTGGCATCTCCAGGAATATTATGCGTACATGTCAGGTTGGGGACCTATCTGTTTTTATGGGTACCCTGGGAGTGGACTATTCTGGCAGCCCCCCTTGCAGTTCCATAGAACTCCAGGCAGGAAAGGTCTCAAGATGGTGCTATGCAGCAGGAACCTGGGTTCAGGCCCAGGAAGCAGGGTTCAGGTCTCTGTAGGTGAAAGAAAATAAGAGGCACTGTTGAGATGGTAGTAATTCTTTATTCGGAAAATGCAATAGCCCCAGCCAGTTCCATTTAGCCCTCAAACCCCTTCCAGAGGCCTTTTATTATATGCAGGCCAGACAAAGAAGGCACATTGCCAACAGATAAATCAGTGGGCTCATGCCCACAAGTAAATGTTTATGACCTTGAGTACATGTACTGAATCAGAGTGTTTATGACCTTGGCTACACAATAAAAACATAGCCCATCAGAAACCTTGCTGAAAGAGCCTAACTATAGTCATTTAGGGCCTTCCCCACTGTTGGTAAAGGTACAAAGGTGAGCTGGACTCTCACCAATTCATACTACTGGTAGCCCTGCAGCTCCCCAAATTATGCTTAGGGCCTATGAGAGCTGGGGGCTTCTCTAGCTATAAGTACTCCAGGGATTTGTGGCATTAGTAGGGACCTCTGGAGGCTTCCATCTTAATCTCTCCCCAGTGAGCAGAGGCCCTCTTGGTTCAGGGTTGAGACAAGTGGGTAGATATTGTGTGCTTAATTCCCCTCTTTATAAAGTCTTGTGTATCTCCATGCTCCAAGATGTCTCTACTATATTCCCATTGCATTCCAACACTGGTTAAGACATTCCAGTTTAATAGGTATTTGTTTTTCTTTGTTCCTTATCTGTTTTTTTTTTTTGTTGTTGTTGTTTTTTTTTTTTTTTTTGCATGAGGAGGTAACATTGTTAGGCATCTATAGTAATGAATATTACCAATGTCCTATTTGTAAATTTGTAATAGTACCTTCTAAACAATCCAGAGATAAATAAAAAAATCATAATCAGAGGAAAATTGTGAATAATAAAAATTCAAACTTTTGAGATCTGCTTCTAAACTTCTTGAAGGAAAATTTATAATCCTAAATGCTTGTATTTTAAAAAAAGAAAGCCTGAAAAATCAATTAACTATGCATCCATTTAAAATAATGGGGGGTGAAAAGATGGCGGCGTAGGGAGTGCATCACCCCCATGTACCACGTCACTGTGCGGGAGAATGACGAGTTAGAAAGGCTAAAAGCTATCTTGTTAGGAATTTCCAGCAAAATTGGGGTGCTCCAAAACCTAGAGGAAGGATTTCCATCGCACGAGGATCAGCTACGGGGGCTCAAACGCGAGCAATTTGTCCGCACGGAGGCTCACGCTGTTTATTCAGCAAATCGCCCCGCGGCTAGAGTCTGCGGCGCGTGCTGGGAAACGACGACATAGCAATGCAAAGATACAGCGCTGCGGATTCTGCGGGCTCCTGCCAGCTGTGCAATCACTGTACTCAGTACTGAATTCTGGGTCTGAGACAGGGGAAGGAAGTGGTCCAATTCGGTTCTCCACACCGGTCAGACCACAGAGGAAGCCAGAGGCCACCATCTTGGAGAGCTGACGTCACCATCCCTGTTTTTGACTGATCACAGCTATAGAACAGGTAATTTCAGGCTGCCATTTGCCTGCATCTCGCAGACAAATTACTCAGGCTCAGTGCTAAAGAACCCGTGGAAACTGCTTCTTGGAGCCTGCTCCTATCAGAACATACACTGAGCCTGGAGCGGCCGAATTCTGGCTCCCGGAACTGCTCTGGCCCAGGGCTAAAGAACCCGCAGAAACTGCTTCTTGGACCGGGTCCTGCTGAATACTGTGGAGGTAAATACCAACCGAGCCTTCATAGGCAGTGGCAACAGGATTGAGACGGGACTTGTGAGGGCCGGTCAGGACTCACCCGTTTCTTTGGTCACCCAGCAAAGGGAACAAAATGCTGCCATTTGCATGGGATACCAACATGGCAGAGATCTGATGTCATCAGAGAGCGGCGGAGGAGATAACTTCACCGATACCAGCGGCGACAGAAACAGTTGGTCTCCTGGTAAAGAAAGTGAGTCACATACACCCGAGTCTCTCTCACTTTGTCATCAAGCCAGAGGGGCAGAGCAGAGCTGCCGCCTGTGCCTGGAACAGGCCCAGCGACCTGCCGGCGTGGTAGTCACAACACCCCAATTGGAGTAGGGACAGAGCAGAGCCGCCACCAGCGCCCGCAAGGTAGGCAGACCTGCGACCGACCGGCGGAACAGGCCCAGCGGCCTGCCGGCGTGACAGTCATGTCACCCCAATTGGAGTAGGGGCCGAGCAGAGCCGCTGCCCACATCTGGAACAGGCCCAACGACCCGCTGGCGTGGTAGACACGTCACCCCAATTGGAGTAGGGGAAGAGCAGAGACTTCGCCCGCGCCCGGAACAGGCCCAGCGACCCCCCGGCGAGGTACTAACGTCACCCCAATTGGAGTAGGGGCAGAGCAGAGCCGCCACCCGTGCCAGCAAGGTAGGCAGACCTGCGACCGACCAGCATAAGAGGCCCAGAAGTCCGCGGGCGTGGTAGACACGTCACACCAATTGG